>NC_058133.1:138435672-138445384 GCF_016433145.1 Gracilinanus agilis
TATATATATATATATATATATATATAGTTGTAAAAGCTGCCTAGGGTCAGCTAGGTGTTGGGCCAAGCCCAGAGTCAGGAAGACCCATCTTCCTGAGTTTAATTTTGACCTCAGATACTGACTGACCATGTGACCATAGGTTATTCATTTAATCCTGTTTTTCCTCAATTTCTTCACCTGTAAAATGGGTTGGAGAAGGAAATGGCAAGTCTGCAACTCCATTATTTTTGCCAAGGAAACCCCAAATGGAGTCACAGAGAATCAAGTATGACTGAAAATGACTGAAGAACAATAATAAAAAAAAATCACTGGAAAGGTACAGACAAATTGTTTATGAGATCCTATTATTTATTTATTTTTAGGGCTTTTATAAAGAGATATTTGACTCAACAGAGCAGAATACAGTTTTTGCCAACTTTCCTCTTAACAAAAAAAATAAAAAAACCTTTTACACATTGTTAATGTGATATAAGATTCCTTATTAAATACGACTATGGAGATAATGCTGTTCTATGATTTACAAATGAATAATGGAAACAAGAGAGAGCAGAGAGAGAGATAGGCTTGTACAGTAATAGAGTTTCACTGGAATGTTTCTAATATATGAAAAGGTCGAATATAAGATAAGGCTAGGGAGGTAGATCGGTGCTAGATTTTGGAGTCTTGTCTTAGGAGGAATTTATGCTTTGGGTGATCTTGGAGGATAAAGAATGTTTTCTGTGTTAGGTACTTAATAAATGTCCTCAAGCCCAGTGATGTAGTCTCTGCTCCATCCAGCTCTTTGAGCAGGACTCATTTGGCTAATCATCCAGAATTTCAAAGATCTCTGTCTGGGATTGAAGATTGATAAGTCAACAACTCAAATTGAACATGTATGTGTAACTATATATATATATTCCCATCACTTTTTCTTCCTCTCCATTGTGTTATAAGTGTCTTAAGAGCAGGGTTAGTGTTGTTTCTCTTTGCCTTCCTAGGACCCAGCAAAATACTTTGCATAGAGTAGGGGCATAATGACTATCTTCTGGATTGAATGCCATTCTTGTTTTTTTTCTACTGTAGTCTATCCTGGGGAGTCACACAAGAGGAGCCTCCTATTGGAGGGATGCAAATGTTGCCTGACTTCAAATTATACAGCTAATAAAATGTGTCTCTGTTAACAGTGACACCGTGCTATTAATTTTGAAAAAAAATCTGTGAATATTAGCATATGGTATAATTTAAAATCATCACTATGAACTAATATGCAAAGTTAGATTAGCTGATTAAATAAAAATTCTTAAACTCTTCAAGCTTTGTAGGTCAGAAAACACTAGCAAAAAATGCTTTAATTTAATTGGCTATTTCCCTTTTAGCCAGGTGGCTTAATAATTTTGATTTAGTAATGAATTGAGCTTTAATTTTTTTGGAAGTCTGCTTTTTTTTTTCCCCAGATGAAAGACTTGACTATTTGTACATTGACTATATGCTTTCTATTGGAGGCTTCTGGCCACTTTTAGGTTGTCATTTAGAAAAAAGGCATTTTGGATTCTTGTAAAAGCAAATCTTTCCACTCCATTCCACCTCCCCTACCTTTTCAAGGTCCCTCATTGTTATTCGTGTTTTCCCTTGTAAGAATTTAGTATTAACATCTCTGTTCTCTAAGTCTAAGGCTTCTCGGTAAGACTTTCTAGAGTCTTTTCTTTCTTTCATATGAACTGACCTTCCTTATGAGTGACAAAGGCTCTTGGGTCCTGGGGTGAATTGATGGAAGCTGTTGCTAAAGCTTTGGTGTTGTAGGAGTGGCACTGAGTCCTTGAGAATATTGCTTTGATAAAAGGCAACTGTTGGAAGCCAACTTTTGAAGATAGCTTGAAAAAAATGTACAAGTCCTTGGCACTTTCCAGGATGTAACAAGGGACTCACCATTTATTCTTTAGTTTCTCTATACTCTCTGTTGCCTCTAGGACAAAATACAAACTTATTAACTTGGCATTTAAAATCTTTTACAATCTGCCTCCTTCTTGTCTTCCTTTCCAGATTTGTTAAGCATTATTCCCATTGCACACTGTATATTCCAATCAAACTGCTCTCCTTGCTTTTTCCAAAACTTGATATTCTATCTCCTGCCTTTGTCTTTGCAGAAGCTGTTCCTGTTTTTGGATTGGTCTCCCTCCTCACCTCTGCCTCCAATACTTAGCTTCCTTCAAGGCTTAGCCCAGGAGCCATGTTTTATGGGAAGCCTTTCCTGATCCATCTAGCTGTTAATGTTATCCTTTTCTATAAACTTTTTCATATTTGGTTATTTGCTTTAATAATAATAATATTAATAATAATAATAATAATAATGATAGCTAACCTTTATGTTGTGCCTAGTATGTTCCAGGTACTGTGTAAATGCTTTATTTGATCCTCACAAACCAGAATGGCAGGTGCCATTATTATCCCTGTTTTACAAATGAGGAAACTGAGGTAGAGATTAAATGACTACTTGCTCAATGTCACTCAGCTATTAAGTGGCTGAGCTCAGATTTGAACTCGGGCCTTCCTGATTCTAGGTTAAGCATTCTATCCACTATACCACCTGGCTGCCCCCATGTTTAGATTTAAGGTGTTTAGTAGATTCCTATTGGATTAGTTTCTAAATAAGAGTTATAATGATTATAACACTGGAGAATTCTATTTCTAATCATGCCTTTATTTACTTTTTATTTTTCATTTTGTCATTTTATTATTTTAACCAGTCTGATAGGTGTGAGATGATATCTTTGTTGTTTTGATTTGCATTTCTCTAATCAATAGTGATTTGAAGTATTTTTCTTATAGTTTTACATAGCTCTGATTTCTTCATCCAAAAACTGTCTATTTATACCTAATCATGCCTTTAGCCTGAGTAGTGAGATAAGTAAGAATTGGTCAGTGTTAATTCTTGAAGTCTTGCTGTTTGTGGAGCACATATCCTAGGCACCATGAGAAATTCTTTGCTGCCAGATATTTTGTGGGATTTGAGGAAGGAGGCTGGATCATCAGAGTTTTTTCTATATCACTTATGTTTGGTACAATGATAATAACTCAGTGATCATCCAACAGCAGAGACAATGGACTTGGATTTTGGACTTTTTCCAGATTTAATTTTCATTTGATTTTAATTAGAAATCATTATGTAGTCTGTTTGCCAACTAGTTTAGAATTTAGCATGTATAGAAGCCAAATAAGAGTAAAGAAGCTTTAGCCCTGAATGATTAATAATAATGCACAATTTCACAGCACTGGAATTTACAAAATATTTTTTTCACAACAATAATAATCTAATAACCACCACTCTGATTAATGTCCACACCATCTCTAACCTAAAGTACTCTAACAACAGCTTACTGAAAACAGGACCTTTGGGGCTTCCATTCTCTTTAGTCTGATCCATTCTCCCCACGGTTGCCAAAATAATCTTCCTAAAACACATCTAATCATGTCACTCTTCTGTTCAAGAAACTTCAGTGGCTCCTCATTGCCTCTAATTACTTATCTGACCTCCATATGAGTGCTTGCTTTGTAGGAGTTCTCTATAAAATAGGCAAATGTACATTTGGCCTTTGAACTGCATGGTTATCCCATTGGAATTGTGCTCTCTGTAGTAGAATCTGAATGTTTGACAGTTTAGCTGGAGAAAGGACCTCAGTGATGGGTTTGTTATCTTGCCAGATGATCTTCTGAATCTTTTTAGACAATTCAAATGGAAGCTATTTAGTTTCCTGGCATGGCTCTGATAGGCTATCCAGGTTTCACAGGCAGACAGCAAGGCAGTCTCCTACCTCTACTCTCCCACATTTTCCTTCTGTCTCCCAAACACTCAGCAAACTCTGGCAATGTGCATGTCAACCTCATTGTCTGTGTGTACATTCCTAGAAAGTATACTGCCATGGTAAGCGAATTTATCCACAGATAAATTGTGAGTTGCCTCATAGTATTGGAACATGGGAGACACTGCTGCAGAACCTTCCAAAATGGCACAGCCTCATCAAAGAAGGCTCTGTGCAAATGAACAAATCATAATTGCAGTAGTTCAAAAGAAATGTGAGATGTTCAAATTTAGAGACGTCTCTGCCCCAAATGTTCATGTGGGTTGTTTGTGCCTGACTTCTGGTGGAGTCTTCTGAATTTGTATTGGTCCAATCAACCACAGTTTGGACACATTGTACATTAACCCCAAAATAAGGATGCCCTTTTGGTGCTCTTTGAGTATGAAGGACAACAACCATTGCCTCTAGAATAAAATACAAAATCTTTAGCTTGGCAAGAAGAGCCCTTCATAACTGCCTCCAGCCTGCCTTTCCAGGTTTATTGAGTATTACTCTACTTCCACCATTGGCACACATAGCAAGCACTGTCTATATACCTAAGCTCTTCACAAACTCTATCTTTCAGGAAAAGGAGCCTTTTGGCTTTTCCTTGAACTCCATATCTCCCACCCCTGTGCCCTGTGCCTTATGGCTAGAATGTACTCCCTTCTTAACCTTTCTGAATCTTTCTCTTCCTCTAAGATTTAGATCTTTTATGGCAGTCCCTTCCCAGACTTAGTGTTCATTTCCTTCTCTTCAGATATCATTTATATGCTTGTCTAAGTTTTGTAGTCTCTGGTAGAAGACAAGCTCCTTGAGGGCAGGGACTGTTTTCCATTTTGTGTGTCTATGTTCTGGAGCAATTATTCAAGTCCCATTCATACGAATCAGCCCCCAGAGTAAGACTACTGTATCTCTTCTCAGGATTCTTGGGGTCATTCTGAGGGGTTGAGGTAGGGGATGTTCTTTTCTTGATGGTAGAGCTGATGAATTTCCACTGATTTTTGGTGGATATTTCGTTATCCAGACTTAGGTAGCTTTTAGAGAGGAATATTCATAAGCACAATTGTTCAGAGCATACTTCCAGGACAGCTCCAAGGAACTCATGACAAAAAGGACAAGAAGCAGATGGAATCAGAATGCAGATCGAAGCATGACATTTTTCATTTTATTTCCTCCATGAATTTTCTCTGGTGTAAGCAATATGTGTCTTGTTTTATAACATGATAAACAGAAAAATGTGTACTATATAATAATATATGTACAACTATGCTTAAGCTTGTCTTCTTAGAGAGGGATGGAGAATTAAAAAAGTATTAGTTTCTTATTGTATCAGAAGGTTTTGAAAAGAAGTAGGGTTAATGATAATCATATCAAAAAAGAAAGACAAGAACATTGATGAATCATTTAAAAATACAAATAAGAGAGCAAAAGAAAATGTAGTGTTGGATCTACCATGTTAAATTTGAAATATATGTTTTAAAAACTATATGTAATGGAAAGTCATAATTTCATATGTGGTCTCCTTTTTTCTGTCCTTTGAATGTGAAAATGTTCATTTTTGTTCATGCCTATCAAGCTCAGAGTAATAAAAGAGAAACATTTTTTAAAATCTGACACTTTCCTGTGAGTGCATACAGAAATCAGGGGAAATGGGGCGCCAAATTAGAGAGCATATGTAGCAAAGGGAGTAGTAGCCTGTGGTATCTGGAAGTTCTTTTGCTGGGGTCCTTAAGATGTTTTCCAAAGATATGGTATAATTTTCTCTTGAACTTTTTTGTAGAGTCATGAATCTGCCAACCCTTACTGCACTCTGAAAAAAAAAAGGAATAAAAGAAAAGGTAGAGTGTGGTCACTAGCTTTCTTTTATAGACCGAGAATAGAAGTGATGACCACTAATCAGGAATTCTGGAATTCTCTGTGTCTATCAGTTTTGATGTTGTTCAGTTGTTTCAGGAGTCTGACTCTTTGTGACTCCATTTGGGGTTTTCTTGGCTCAAACACTGGAATGGTCTGTCATCGCCTTCTCTATCTCTTTTTGGAGATGAGGAAACTGAGGCAAAAATAGCCTGCCCAGGGTAAGTTCCTGAGGCTGGATTTGAACTTAGTTCTCTCTGTCTCCAACCCCAGCAGCTAGCAACCTTGTCTCATCAGTTGCTTCCAAACAATGTCTCACTTTATATTTCTATCAGTTTGATTGGTGAACTCTTAAGACAGTTTGATCAGGAACTCTGATTCAACCCACCCTTTTACATATTCAGTAAAAGAAAGAACTTTTCTTCCTAAAAATTAGAGCTGTCCAACAGTTGTGAACCATCTGCTTTGTGAGAGAGGGAGACCTCAGTAAGTAGAGAGGGTTTAAGCTGAAAATAGATCATCATTTGTCAGGAATTTAGTAAAGAAAATTCCTATCCCAGGTAGGAGGCTGATCCTTTCAACCTCTAAGATTCCCTGGTTCTGTGATTCATGAATAATTTTCTGTTAAAGAAATGTTTGGAGATGAGCCTTCAGCTCTGGGAATGGTGAGGAGTAGACTCATTAATCAAGGAGAGAATAAACCTCTATCAGTTCATGGGTCCAGTAGCCAGAGGTGACTATAATTTTTGAGCTCAGCTCAGAATTGCTCTTTTTTTTCTTTCTTTGAGTAGATTGTTGAACTGTGAATGATCCTGTTTTATAGGAAAAGACCGAGGGGTTAAGATAGCAATGTCACTTTGTTGGAAGGAAGAAAGATAAAATGACCTTTTTATTCCTGTCTTAATATCTCACCAATTCTTTCCTCTCTATGTAATCAAGATCAGGCCTAGGTTGGTTGGCTGAAGAAGCAGGATGGCTACTTTTTATGTTCTCTTGTAGTAAAAATGATCTTTGAAGTTCATTATTTTGAGGAATGGAGGAGATTCCACTTCCTCAGTTTCTTGCTCAATTTGCTAAATGGTGCCAGTTTCAAGTAAAATAATAAAAAAATCTATTCCATATGTGGAAAGTCCTGTATTAGGAACAAGGTTAAAGTATGATAAATGTTTCTTGGATTGAATTTGATCAAAATTTATTTCATTAAAGGAAATCTGATAAAAATCTGAACTTAGAAAGCTAATCAAGGGATGCGTCTTTGTTTTCCTTTGCTTTAAAAAGAAAACTCATTGTCATAGTTTCCTTTTAAGTAGTGAGTTCATCTAGATGTGCATTAAAAATCCGATTTGATTTCCATATACCTTTCCAGGAATATCTGTAGGAGACAAAAGTCTACCTTTCATAGATTTCAGGATCACTGTCATCATCATCCATGGAAAAGATAATTTTATGTTTAATATTGTCTTTGGCTCTCATCATTTCTTTTGGTATTACAAAAGCAACTCTGGTTGTAATGGAGAGAATGCTGGATTTAGAGTCAAAAGATGTGGTTTTGAGGCTGGGATCTACCACCTACATCTACCTTGGATTAGACTGTTAATTGCTCTGATACACTGTATTTTCCTCCTGTAAGACAGGAATAATAATAATAATGTGCTCACCATTTTCACTTTATTTTCTTCATGCTTTTCTTTGTGATATGTATCTTCTTCCATAACATGAGAAGTATGGAAATATGTTTTGCATAATAGCACATGTATAACCTATATCAAATTGCTTACTATCTTAGGAAGTGGGGAAGGGAAAGAATTAGGAACTAAAAATGCTAGAAAATGAATGCTAAAAGTTGTTTCTACATTTAACTGGGAAAAAAGTAAAGCATTTTTAAAAGCACTTATACTTCACAGAATTATGAGGAAAACTTTTTTTATGAACCTTAAAATATGATATAAATGTGAGTTGTAATTATTACTATTCATTATAAAAATACTAGTTTTTTTTAAGCCCTTAGCTTCTGTCTTAGAATCAATACTAAATATTGGTTTCAAGTCAGAAGAGTGGTGAGGGTTAGGCAATTGGGCTTAAGTGACTTGTCCAAGGTTGCACAGCTAAGAAGTGTCTGAGGCTAGATTTGAACTCAAGATCTCCTGTCTCCAGGCCTGGTTCTCTATCACTGAGTCATCTCAACTAGCTGCCCTTAAATTAGCTTTTATATAGCACTTGAATATTCATAAAGTGCTTTAGAAGTATTATCTCATTTGATCCTCACAACAACCCTTGGCTTTTATTATTATGGTGCTATTATTATTATCATTTTAAATTTAAATTTATTTATTTAGAATATTTTTTTCATGGTTACATTTTTCCATGGTTACACGATTCATAATTTTCCCCATCCTTTTTCCCTCCCCGCTCCCAGAGCTGACAAGCAATTCCACTGGGTTAGAAGGTACTATTATAATCTTTATTTTACAGATGAAGAAAATGACAGAGGTGGAGTTTAAGTGACTTGTCCAGGTTCACACATCTAGCAAGTAACCAAGGTCACTTCTGAACTATGGTTTTCCCCATTATTCAAGCCACAGTACTACCTACCTGCATTTTATTCTCATGGAGGACAAGATGGTATCACCAGGGGGCAGCTGGGTAGCTCAGTGGCTGGAGAGCCAGGCCTAGAGACGGGAGGTCCTAGGTTCAAATCTGGCCTCAGACACTTCCCAGCTGTGTGACCCTGGGCAAGTCACTTGACCCCCATTGCCTACCCTTACCACTCTTCTGCCTTGGAGTCATTGACTCCAAGACAGAAGGTAAAGGCTTAAAAAAAAAAGATGGAATCACCAAGTTCTCAGATTTCATTTGTAGTGTCAACATTTCATTCAATCAAGTGTGAGGACTCCCTTTACTCATTTGGATTACAAGCCCTCTTCTATAAATTGATGACTGGCCTTTGAGAATTGCTGAGACTCCTCCCAAATTCATCCCTCTGCAGATGACCTCTTATATACCTTTCTGGACTGGCTCTTCAGGGAGCCTGCAGGCTCTCCTTGGACCGTATCCCAAGCTTTTCTAGCTTGGTATGACCCTGGAGAACTCACTTAACCCCCATTGCCTAGCCCATACCACTCTTCTACCTTGGAACCAATAGACAGTATTAATTCTAAGGTGGAAAATAAATTAAAAAAAAAAGAATATTTACCTGCCTTCAGAAAAACAACATGAGGTCATGGAAATATCATGTTCTGAGAACCAGAAGACTTGGGTTCCAGTCCCATCTGCCATGTACTTGCTGTGAATAATAATAATGATAATAGTGATAACTAGCATGTATTTAACCCTTTAAGGTTTGCAAGGTACTTTACATATTGTAACTCTTTTGTAAGTCATGTTCAAGTTAATTTACCTATTTGGACTCCAGTTTCCTAATTTTTAAAATGAAGGATGACCTAGATGGTTTTTAAGATCTGGTCTGATTTTTAGATCCTGTGATACAGTTGATTTCATGAAGCCCAAAACTTCCCTTTTCAGTAAGGCCTACTTAAAAATTAAGTAAGTCTCAGTGACTTCTTTTGGACTCCATTAGCAGGTAATAACTAGTAGAAGAGTTAAGGGACAAAGGTGGAGTTGAGGTTCTTAATTCCATGTCTGAGTAATTCCACAGTTGGCTAAGACTTCATTCTGGGGTCATTAATGGAGCTTAAGTGTTCCTTTCTATTCTTGGTTTTGAAGTCATAAAGATACAGGTTGTGGGAATTACATGACTGCCAGTGACTTTTTCTACTCCAGTATAAATTATGCTTACATTTTGATGCATTGTATGTCTCTTCCTACTCCCTTCTTGTCTTAACAGAAACAAGCTTGGCAAGACCACAAGCGAGAATGTAAATGCCTTAAGAGCTCAGAACCCAAATTTCCTCCTGACTCTGTCAGACTCCTTGGCAAAGTGGTTTTCAAACTAGTAAGTAAAACTCAGGAAACTTACCCAGGAGCACTTTTGGCAGTTGTTTTCCTTCCTTCCTTCCTTCCTTCCTTCCTTCCTTCCTTCC
>NC_058133.1:138448299-138465438 GCF_016433145.1 Gracilinanus agilis
TGAAAGAGAAATAATGTGTAGATAGATGAGAGAAGGAGGAGGAGAAGGAGAAAAGGGAGAGAGAGAGAGAGAGAGAGAGAGAGAGAGAGAGAGAGAGAGAGAGAGAGAGAGAGAGAGAAAGAGAGAGAGAGAGAGATTGAGAGAGAAGGGAGGGAAGGAGGGAGGGAGGGAAGGAGGGAGAGAGGGAGCAATAGGAGAGGGAGAGACAAACCGGGACAGAGAGGAAGAAGAGAAGAGAAAAGGAGGGAAGAGACGAGAAGAAAAAGACAGACAGGTGACTCAATGAATAGACACCACACCTGGAAGCTGGAAATGCTGTGTTCAAATATAGCCTCAGACATTTCCTAGCTGTGTGACTTCACTTAACCCAATCACTTTAGCCCTTACTACTCTTCTGTCTTGGAAATGATACTTATCGATTCTAAGATAGAGGGCAAGAATTTGAAATGAAGAAAGAAAAAAAGAAATAGTTAAAAAATTCAAAGAACTTAATTATATTCTATCAGAGTAAATGACATGTATATACACCCATCCAGCCAAAAAGCATTTATCCAGCCCTGATGATTTCTTAATGCTTGGTGGTAGGCATTGGAAGAGATCCAAGGATGTATTTTTTTTTTAAATAGTGGCTCCTGCCCACAAAGAGCTAATAACAGACAAGTTGCAGTTTAAGTGGATTAATTATTTGGCCTTTGTCTTTTGTAACAGAATACATCTTGTATCTCCTGAAGAGACAGTATGGCTTAGTGGATAGATAGCTGAGCCAGAAGCCAGTAAGAG
Organism: Gracilinanus agilis; assembly: GCF_016433145.1. NCBI lineage: Eukaryota > Metazoa > Chordata > Mammalia > Didelphimorphia > Didelphidae > Gracilinanus > Gracilinanus agilis. The sequence goes on from NC_058133.1 coordinate 138,449,080, forward strand.
CTGGATTCAAGGCCTGTCTTTTATAAGTAACGGCTATGTTTCCTGGCTCTTGGTGTTAAAATGTTGACCTGCACAGTCAGAAGGCATTTTCTTTCCTGGAGGTTCCTCGTACCTGTAAAATCCCAGGTCCAGCCTTCATCTAAAGTGTTACACTTAGATAAGTTATTCTGTAGTGTCCCCATTATGTCTTCTCTCTCCTGGGAAGACTTACAAAAAATTCTTTGCTACTTCAATGCTAATGATCTCACTGAAAAATGATGGCACCCATTTATCACACACCAAAGATCCCAGGGCAGTAAGCTTGGAAGTTAGCTGCCAGAGCTTATACTGCAGCTGTTCTGAATACCTGATGGATACTCAATAAATAATTTTTGAGTTGAACTGTGTGCATAATAGAGATTTAAACATATTTCTACTCTGCCCTCAGATGTGGAAGACTTGATCTCTGTGAAAGAATATCTGTAAAACACTTAACCCAGTTTGTGGCATATAATAGGTGCTTAATAAATGCTTGTTCCTCCTTCTTTGCAGGCTTAACCTTTGTTTTTTATGAGTAGTACTACTAGATGACATTATATAGTTAAGAGCATAGCAGTTCAACTAGGTACAGATGTTAATAAAAAGAAAGGGTCAGCTAGGTAGAGAGAGAGCCAGGCTTGGAGAGGGGAGGTCCTGGGTTCAAATCTAGGTTCAAATCATATACTTCCTTGCTATGTGACCCTCAGCAAGTCACTTAATCCCCATTGCCTATCCCTTACTGTTCTTCTGCCTTGGAACCAGTACTTAGTCTCTATGCTAAGCTGGAAGGTAAGGGTTAAAAAAAAAGGAAGGTAAGGGTTAAAAAAATGATCTGGCATGTTCTGTGTGAATGCTCTCCATATAGATGAGTTTTGTCTTCAGTGACCATATATCTTAGTTCTGCACCTTTTTTAGCCTGTCAAAGACCTCTTGTACATCTTTATCAAATGCTCAGAGCCTTCATGTTCTCAAGGTGGAACCCATTCACAAGTACAGATGGCTGATAACTGTTGAATGAATGAAGAAAAAACAATTACTCTGTGCTTAGCAATGTGTTGTGTTGGGCATTCAGTTCCATCTTATGGAGCATCGTAAGGAAGTTACGTCAAGAAGGGGCAGTTGGCTTAGCCTTCTGCATCTCATTTTCCTCACCTGTAACACAAGAGTTGAACTAGATTATCTCGTGTTTCTTCCAGGCATACAGTTCTATTATATTATGATAAGATGGCCTTAGATTTTTTTTCCCCAAAGGAGAGAAATGTGATTTATTATTTAAAATATCATACCACTCCACAGTGACATTTCTGTTGTAAATCTTAATTTTTCCAGCAGGTTGGCATTTTAATAGTAATCACTGAAATACAGACTTTCTGCTTGGTTCCATAGGGCATAGCTAGAAGCATTGAGGGGAAGTTGAGAAGTAGATTGAAGTTTCATGTAAAGGAAAAGGAAGAATTTTCAAACAACCAGAGCTTTCCAAAAGTGGAATGAGCTGCTGCTACAGTTTGGAGGTTGCCCCTCATTAGAGGGATGCAGATAAAGAAGAGGAGAGATTTTGAGCCAGGGCTTCCTGACTCAGGGGCTATTTGTCCAGTGTATCATAGAGTGGATTTATTATTCAGGCAAAGGTTGGACCAGATGACTACTGAGATCTCTTCCCTCTCTATGATCCTATGTTCTTTATGATAATAACCTGGAAAAAGAATGTTAGACACAATCAAATAGCCTGAGAATTAAAAAATATATATACATATATATATTTGGAATAGTTTCAGAGAAATTATATGCTATTTCTCTCTGTTACCTCCTGAGTTAGAATTCTTAGCCCATCACTCAAGTCCTTCCACCATTTGGCATCACACTATAAGTTTTACTCACCTAATACATGTTCCAACTAGCCCGTATTCAAAACTCTAAAGATAAAGAAGGGCAGCAGTGGTGGAGTTGATAAGAGTGCCTGGCTTAGAGTCAGGAAGACTCATCTTCCTGAGTTACAAATCTGGCCTCAGACACTTACTGGCTCTGTGACCCTGGGCAAGTTACTTAATCCTGTTTGCCTCAGTTTCCTTATCTGTAAAATGAGCTGGAGCAGGAAATGGCAAACTACTGCAGTGTCTTTGCCATGAAAACCTTAAATGAGCTTATGAAGAATTAGATATAACTGAAATGACTGAATGACAAAGTTAAAGGAATAAAGCTCTTCTATGGAATTTTCCAGAGAAGAAATGAAATGATATTTTTGGGAGGCAGAGGGGTCCTTCCTAGTAGTGCCTTTAAGATTAAATGATTGAGGGAGTCACTCATTTTACTTATGTGTAGGAAGGATCTTGATGCACTCCATGTGCTGTAAGTTAATCAGATGAGCACGAGATTCAAGGTGATTTTGAAAAAGATGAAAGCCGCTGCACCTCACTTCAGTGCTGGACACCAGTAGCAAGTTTATTTTGCTTTGATAGATGAGAGAAGAGAATTGATGTGCTTGGGGTCATAGAGTGTGATGGAGTAGACACTGGTCCCTTGAGACCCACTGAAATCCTTTGATCTCTATATCATTCTACATTAAAAAAAATAAACAAGGCAGAAGGGAAAAATTATGATACATCTGGTATCTTCCTTGACTTTTTCTCCCAGATTTTGCTTTTCTTGCCTTCTGTTTCATGTGATTGACTTCTCATTTTATAAAGTTAAAAACTAGGGATTTCGCTATAGAAAGCAAAGTTTAATTACATTTTCAGGAGGAAAATAATAACCCCTAGTGAGCAAGGAATGACAGCCATGGCTTTTCTGTCTCCAATTTGTGTCAAGCGACTACTAATATGAACTTCCTACTGAGAGTAGCTGGTTGGTAGGATAAGGTTATTCTCACTCTAGTTACCCTCTATCTGCCATCTTTGCTCCCATTTTACCAACCAATCAGATTCTTTCAACATTGGGAACTGGCTAATTGTTTCCTCCCCCCCCCTCCAAAACAGTGCCTTTTCTCTGAAAAAAGGGGTGGCGGCAAACATTGGCACATAATTAGGACAGGACAGTTAGCTCAATTGGTCATTTTGTCAATCAAAAAATATTTATTAATGGATTAATTATGTATTAATGTATTAAGCCAGACACTGTATTAAACTCTGGGAATAAGATTTGTTCAGAAAGAACAACAGCCTCTGCCCTCGAGGAGCTTCCATTCTAATGGGTGAAGACCACTGACCTCTAGAGAAAGTCTATAGTGCATCCAGGAGAGGAATATATAGCCCAGGCATCTTCCTTACAGACTTATGGTTTCCAGTTTTCCTTTGCCCATGTTGAGATGACATGTTCTATTAAGAAATTTCTCTGTTGTGCATCAGAAGGCTTTTTTTAAAAAAAGCTTTTGGTGGAGAGAGTCACAGGAGTGGTTTTATTTTCAAGGGACAGAAAATGCTGACTGTCATTTTCAAGATAGCTTGTTATCAGGGGAACTACAACTTGTATAGCTCTTAAAGAGAATAGTTCTGTTTAAGATTAAAAGAAAAAATCAACAGGTCACTCTAACTATATAAGACCAAACTAAACAAAATCCTTTAAAACAGCAAGAAATGGAGAAGAAATTTACATCTCATTTTAGATTATGGTAAATTGCATGAAGTTCAGCAGGTCAGTTGATGCTTCATAATCATATAGAACTCCCTATTAGCCTTACCTTCTGCCAGGGAATCAGGAGTCACTGTATAAATTATGCATCTGAAACCAGGGGTGAGAGCTCACACAGAGTTTGCTCTCTGCACACAGCTGGAAATGAAGAATTTTCCAAGAGAATATTCTTCAATTAACTTAAACTAAAATTTTTAAAAAAAGTACTGAATCATTTTTGAAGGTACTTTCTATTAAAGAGCCACCGGTGCCATCAGTTTCCTTATTGCAGAATAAAATAATTTTCTCTTTCATCAAGAACATTCTGTCAATACTAAAATATGGAAGAGGCATACATTATTTGTTCAGTAAGGGTCATGCCATGAATTAATTTTCTAAAACAATAAATAAAAGAGGTATGTTCTATTCTTTTTTTTTTTTTTTTTAGTTTTTAGCTTTTTAGAATAAACCAATAATTTAGGGTTTAGAGCTGGAAAGGACTTTAGAGATCCTTTAGGACACATTTGACAGATAAAGAAACCAAGGACTAAAGGGATTGAAGTGACTTGGTCCAAGTTAATAAAGGTAACAAAACCAGAGCTGTAACTAGGGCAAGAGAACTAGTTCTTTGTCTGAGAGTGCTAAAATTTAGTGGATGCTGTCTATATTTGGAATCCTTCAAAAGCAAAAAAAACAATTTGAGTGTATAACCTATTGAGCAAGAAAAGTTGTTTTTTTTTTGTGTGTTTTTAAAGAGGTTACCAGAGAGTTTATTGACAGCTACACCTCAAATGAGCTTATCCTTGGTCCTTGGTCTCTGTCCCACCCTCAATAGCACTTGAAGATATGTTGTATGTTGCTGGCCTTAGTTCCATTTTGTGTTACTTGTCCTAGATTCAAAAAATGAGAGTTATATGTCTGAGCAGATGCAAAGTCTTTCAGCTTCAACTGGTCTTTCCTCTTTATTCCTCCTCCTCTTCCTCCTTCTCCTGATGATGACAATGATGTAGCATTTGCATAACATTGGTCTTTCCTCTTTATTTCTCCTCCTCCTCCTCTTCTTCCTTCTCCTGATGATGAAAATGATGTAACATTTGCATAGCATTTAATATATGCCAAGCACTGTATTAAGCCTTTAAAAATATTATCTCGTTTGATCCTCACAACAACCCTGGGAAACAGGTGCTATTATTATTCCCATTTTATAGATGAAGAAATTAAAGCAAACAGCTGAATGACTTGCTCAGAGGTAAAGTGAATGGCCCAAGGTCAATATTTGTCACAGACAGGACTAGAATCCACATCATACTACCACTAAATATTTATTAATTGAAACATTAATGAATAAAAGCAACTATATGATACAATATATAATTAGTATATTATAAATTTATGATATAATATATAATTATAATTAATATAATTGCTATAATTATATAGCAAAATTATTGCACTATAATTATATAATATATTTATTATATAATGTAATTGCATTATAATAAATGTGTCATGTTAAAATGCTCTGCTCTGATAGGGCATGAGCATAGTGATACCTATAGGGCAGGAGTCGGGAATTTTAGAAAGCAAAAAAAACAATTTGTCTCAGTGACATTAAATAATAAGCAATTCTACAGAAGTGATAATGAGAGAATTTGGTTTGACAACTGTATATGTGTGCAGTGTACCCTAATTTTCCCCCACCAATACACTCGTTTGGTAAATATCTGTGTTTCTGTCCTGTTGATATATGATATAATGTTATTATTTTGTACGTGAATGCAATTAGAATATTTGAAATCATTTTGTAGCCCAACTTTTTCAAGTTTGGCAAATCCTTTAATGAATGTCTTCACACATTCTATTGTATACATTCTTCTTTTTTCACAAGGCCTACAGCTTATGACACATTCTGTGGCTTATGAGCCGAATTTGCTGGGTAACATCTTTTTAAGGACAAAAACTACTGAATTATAGAGGAGGCAGTGCATTTCTTGGAAACCAAACTGTGGAAATGACAGGATGACTGAGGTGTAGCAAATCTCGTTGAGGAATGGAGTCTTTAGAATTGGGAATTTTGTCCCTGTGGAGTTATTTACTTGTCGTTTCTTTGGTTAGGTTCCTTGACATTTAGAAACAAAAATAAATGCAGAAGGGTCCTACTCTGGACTTTTCCAATATACACATATTCAGTGACTTGATGGCACCTTCCTCAGGGGTTGTCAGAATGACTGTTCGCTAATTGAAATTTCCCCATGTTGCTCTAGTTTGGGAACCTAAATGTTGGAAATATTTTTTCCCCAATGATAATAACTCAGATTTACAAAAGGGAAGAAAAAGGGAGCAGAGGGAAAGAGAGAAATAGAAGACACAAGAGAAAGAAAAAAGAAAGAAAAAAGGAAGGAGAGAGGAGGAAAGAAGGAGAGAAGAAAAAAGCAACATTTAAAGATGAATTCTTTTTCCTAGTGACAAGAAGAGTCTATATTGCAGGTTATAGCTTTCGAATATATTCATCTCATCAGCTGTGAATTTCAAGCCAAGAGTAATAAATACCCTGAAAAGAGAATGGAGGTGTTAGCTGAAAGCAGAGAGTGTTTTCTTCCCCTGCCTTTGGGACTGCATTCCCAAATACTGAATTTGGTGTGGGAGGAAGGCTGTGGCTTCCTCGCATCCACCATTTCCAGTTGTGGAAGACACAGACTGATTGGTTCCTGAATAATTAAAATTGCAGTGTGAGCTATTTCAACCTGGTGGACCCCAGCTTTAGAAAAGTAGCTTAACCCCTAGCAAATCTCATTTCAACTCATCTTCATTTACATACAGACTTGTGGCAGAATCTGTTCATTTGATATGCAAAAACCACCACCACTTACTGAGACATAAATATAGGGAAGGAGGGAGGAAGGGAGGGAGATATAAAGGGAAGGACTCTAGGCCAGGATCTACCTGTATAAAAATAGTCAGGCTAATTAAATCATTCAAAGCTTTGCCTACAGCAATAACTCAGCACTAGTGATTTGTTACCTCTTTCTTGTTCCTGTGCTTATGGCTTATACTGGTGTAAAGTTTCTTTTTTTATTTCTTATTGGAATAGACACCCTCTTTAAAAGCAAGAAAAGGGGAAGGATATAGAGAATAATCACTGAATGTAATCAAAATGCCTGGGTACCAGGTGTAAAGCTGTTGAAGTACATTCCTGGAGACCTCAAGACAAATTCCCTGAAGTCCCCTTTACTTTGTAAGAGGTAGTGAATCATCTATGGTAGTAGGATCACTGAAGTTGGGGGTCAGAAGACATAGATTCAGTTCCCTTATTGACCAACAAATATTTATTAAGTGCCTAATATATTCTAGGAACTCTTCAGGGTGCTAGGGATTCAGTGACAAAAGGGAGGCAATTTTTGCCTTCAAGGGGCTTTGTATTCTTTTTTTCCCCCCTCTATTTAAAACATTTTTAAAAATATTTTTCCATGTTTCCATGATTCATTTTCTTTCCCTCTCTTCTTTCCTCCCCCTTCCCAGAGCTGACAAGCAATTCCACCTGGTTAAACAAGTGTTATCACTTGATACCTAAGGGCCTTTTTATTCTACTGGAAGAAACAACACCTATAAGAAGTAAATTGGCAAAAGGCAAGCCAAATAAATAAGCATTTAGGAAATCCTTCCTATGTGGCAGACAAAGCCGTTAGGTAGATAGAGAACCTGACCTGGGGTCAGGAAGAGCCATCTTTCCTGTGTTCAAATTTGTCTGCAGACACATGTGATCCTGGGCAAGTCACTTCACCCTGTTTGCCTCAGTTTCCTCATCTGTAAAGTAGGTTGGAGAGGGAAATGGCAAACCGCTCCAGTATCTTTGCCAAGAAAACCCCAAATAGGGTTGTGAAGAGTCAAATATGACTGAATAACAAATGTGAAAGATACCGTGATAAGAACTAGGTATATAAAGAAAGGCAAAAACAGTTTTTGCCCTCAAAGAGCCGGCAATCTAGAGGGAGAGACAAAGTGTGCAAACAGCTATATGCAAACGAGATATATTGAGAATAAATTAGAAGTAATTTCAGAGGGAAGGAAATAAGATTAAGGAGGATTGGAAAAGGCTTCTTGTAGAAGGTAATATTTTAGCTGAGAGTTGAAGGAAGCCAGGGAAGCCAGGAGTAGATGAGGAGGGAGGAAATTTAGGAATGAGGAATAAATATCTAGAGAAATCATCTGTGGAACTGGAGTTGGGAATCGATAATATTGTCTTGTGCTAGGAAAAGCAAGGTAACTCAAGTCATTGAATTGTTGAGTTCATGGAGGGGAATAAGGTGTAAGAAAAATGTGAAGGTAGCAAAGGGTTCTCTGTTGTCATCAAAACTCAAGTTAGGACTGTGGTTGTGGATATAAAGGGAAAAGAAGTGAGAGTATACTCTTTTTGCCTCCAGAGAAAGACAAATTCCCTGTAAACTGTAATGACTGATAAACCAGTCATTCCTACTTAGTCAAAGAGATCTCTTTTTGGAATTGTTTTCATCCGAATTTAGTTCTGTGGGTTCCTGCTTTGTCAACAGTGCTAGGCTGGAAGATTGGATAATTATAGCAATGGGATTAGCTATCTGAAATCCATCTGTGGGAGATGACCATGAGTGTGTTAAAAGCTATCAGGCTTTATTTACTTTTGCTTCAGAAAAAGAGATGCTAACTACAAATTTGTTTCTTTAATGAATAGATTTTCTCTGAATATGTGAAGAAGAGTGGGTGATTTCTACCACTTGTTTCCCTCTCTAGGATGTTATGAGGACATTTAAGAGAACATTTGTACAGTCCTCTCGAGAGTTGGAAACAAATCATCACAGATTTTCCATTCGAAATCTTATTGGAGGAGGAACACTTTATTTTAAGATGCCTCTCACACGACAGTGATTTATTGTCTCTCATTTGTTGGTATTGACTAGTTTTAAATTCTAGATGATTTGATAACCAATTTTTTACTCACAATCAATCAGTAACTGACCATTTTTTATTAAATACCTACTCTCTTCCAAGCACTATGCTAGATAGGCTTTGAGATTAGAAATAAAAAAATGAGATCCTCCCTGCCTTCAGGAAGTTTATATTCTACTTAAATATTGTTAAATTAGACCAGTTAATCCTATGATATGAAAAGTAGATTTGTATAGTACAAAATCATCAGTTTATGTTTCAAAGAGTGATTATATCAGTGTAGGGGTGACATGGTAAAAGCTATTTTTTTTTTCTGGAGACCATTTCAAAGTAGAAAGATGTAGGGGAACAAGGCAAAAGCTTTTTTTTTCTCAACCATTTCAAAGAATAGACAGTTTCTGACATACTATTTTAGTTTTTTCATGTAAAAAAATTGTTACCAAAAAAGCACAATATAATTGGTAGATTATGTAGAAGCAAAAATATAAGATTTCATTTGTATTTCTTTCCCTTCAGCATGGCACCAATAAGTTGTTTATAAGGAAAAAATCAAGGCATCAAGAGATGCTCAGCAGTGCACAAATCTAGTTCTCCAGGCAGGCTTTAACACGTACAACAAATGTAAGGTTTTAATTGGCAGCTCTTGTAACTGTTGTCAATGCCCTCGTTTTGCTTCATATCATTAGTTATTACAGTGAATAGAACTTCTTTAGTTGATTTCATTATTTCCATATACTTAAATACAAAACCCATTATTCTAGCACAATGGCAGTATATCTCTATTGCCTTCTAAGATGCAGCATGGCAATACTCAGGAGCAGGGCAGGGAAAGAAAGAAAATCCATAAGGTTTTATTAATCATCCACTATGTGCCAGGTATTATGCTAATTTCTGATTGTACAAATACATAAAAAATGGTAGTCCTTGCCCTTAGGAAGTTTTTGTTCTGATGGAAGAAGACAGGAAATAAAATGGAGCTGAAAAGGTGCATGGAGGGAAAAATGGGAGCATAGTGGTGAAGTTTTGAGAATAAAATTTGACTGGTCCAGGTCCTTCCTTGAAATGGAGCACCCTCTCACCAATGGGAGAGAGAGATGGCAGCTAAATCATGATGAAGTCTAGAGAGTAAAGGATGTAAAAGAGGTGTTTTGAGAAGCCTTTTGATCTACTTATTTGGTGCACCAACCTTGAACTGCCTGTTGCTTTTGTCCTTTAACTAGGGGCCAGAGCATGTGTTCCTCTTTGAGCAGGGGTCGGCAATTTATGGCTCTCGAGCCATATCTGGCTCTTTTGAGGGCCAGATATGGCTCTTTCTGCAGGAGCCATAAAGTCAATTTTTTTTCAGGCGCTGTTACAGGAGTACACTGTGAGCACTGTATGGCTCTCACGAAATTATATTTTAAAAAATGTGGCATTTATGGCTCTCACAGCCAAAAAGGTTGCCGACCCCTGTCCTTGAGGAACATGCCTGTCTCCATAGGTGGTACTCCGTTATATTAAGATATGTTCCCCACCCCAACCTCCAAGCATGTTGTGAGGCTCAAATGAAATAATGGATGGAAAACATTTTTTAAGCCTTAAAATTATATATACATTGTTGTTGTTTATTATTATTATTACTATCCTATAGTCTCCAAGCCTTTAATTCAGGGATGACTTTATTCCTGAGACTTCTATTGTATTTCTGCTGAGCCAAAGCAAGGTTTACAGAACAATACAAGGCTAGGGATAGGATAAAAGCTTAACACCCAAACTTCTAGGGGGAAAAATTGTATGCACATCCACTTTCAAGTTTAATATATATTATTAACATTGTCTTAAGTCTAAGAGCTTAGACAATCATAAAACAATAAATCAAGCCCTGATTTGTGGCAACTGCGAATTTCTAAGGTGTAAATGTTAACACTGAAAATTTAATAGTCACTCTGGCAAGCCAATACAAGCTGGCATTAGCACTCTGTTCCCCCACCGATATGAATGATAAGACATTCCAGTTTGTGCATCTGTTTTGCTGCTAAATTAGTCAATTAAAATACATGGTCATTCATTAGATCTAAACCAAATTATAAACCTTTGAGAGGAGATTTTTGAAGAGACAAGTTGTCATGTTTTTTTTTCTCCAAAAGAGAGGTAGAGCATTTTTTTTCAGTTGAGTTATGTTTGGAGGGGAAAAAAAATTCCTGTCACCATTTTTCATCTTTTGATTTATTTTCTAGAATTTAATTTTTTTTAAAAAAGGGAAAATAATGGGACAGCCAAAGTAAAACTTAAAGATTTATATTGTTGAATGTCTTTAACCTACACAAGAAATTTGTATAAGCCTTGAAAATTTGATTTGTGATGAAAGCCAGGAACAAAAATTGCTTTGAAGTGCTACAGAGAGCCATACAGGGGCCTGTGGAAATCAATGGTGTGAGTGACTGGCTCATCTATCAACTGTAACTTTTTACCAGCTCGAATGTAACAAGCATTTCAGTAATTTGGCTTTCTTATGCTTGGATGATTCATGTTGCTTAGATTTCAGGAGAATGCTGAAAGGGTAAGTTAGGCTGTTAAATAACCTTATACTCATATTAGGAGAGAGGTCATAGTTCGGTGGTCCCAAGATAAACATTGTATAAATTTTTAAGAAAGAACAACCAAAGATATTTTTGAGTCAATTTATATTCCACTTTTTAATTAAGAATTCTTGCTGAAGAAATGATCTTACTTCAGTTAGAGTTCTTCTTCCAGTCATGATAAACTTAAATGTGATGAAAGCTTATATGTTAATTTCAAATTGTGTCCTCTATGAATGTTTTTTATTATTATTATTTCCTTTATCTTCTTTTAATATTCAGTTCTTACAATGCACATGAGGAAATGACTCTTATCTACGTATTGGAAAATGGAAACAGCCTGACGACCATTTTGATTTTTCTAATATAATATATCTATGAAATTACCATGACCCTGAAAATTTCAGGTTAAAAGGAGGCTTTGTGTTTTATTATAGATAAGAGAGCAGCTCTCTTATGCTGAAACTAGTGCTTGAAAATGAGTTTTGTGTATTTCCATTAAAATGTGTTGGTTTTTTTAATTTTATTTTTGCATTTCCCCCTAAAGCAATTCTTGTGCCTTGATATCCGGGTTTAGAATATGATGATGAGCTCCTAATGACTATCTTATCAAATGGAGTCTGTACTCACCAAATCAATTGTTTAGGGATTCCAGTTACTCATTTATCTGTTAAAAAGAACTGGCTCCAGTGCCCGAAGCTCCTAGGCCTTCAAGACTCAGCAGATACTGGGAAAGATGACTCTTCATGCTTGAAATAACTGCAAGGAAAGCAAGTGGTTATGTCCTCTGCCTTATGCCACGCATCTTGAAATGTCCAGTGTAAATTGAATTTTCGTAAGCAGAATTATATTTTAATATATACATTTAAATGTAGTAGGGAAACAGTGATCCAAAGGACCCCCTCTGACAAATTATTTTGCGATATGAATTATCACTTCTTAATACATGTGTTCTATAAATGCAACTTTTCATATCCTGCATTTGCTCCAAGTAGGGCTCATCAATGCTGAATGCATATCTGTCCGTAATCATTCCTCATGTCCATTAAAGACAGGGGAAAAAGTCAAGTCCAGTATTTATTCAGTCCCTACTATGTGCAAGGCACTGTGCTAGGGATACAAATGAAAGGGGAAAAAAAAAAGAAATAGACACCTCAGCAGAATGGAAGATTAGATTCCTTTTAGGAAGAAATTGCTGATTTAAGGCTTTTGAAATGTTGAAATGCATAGCTCTGATAGATTGGAGAGTCCTTAGAAATTTAAGAGAGAGCTTCACCCTAACCAAATTGCTCATTTCCCAACCACTTGGCTAAATGATATCTTCCCCTGGAGTTAGCGAGATGAAATAAAGAGATAGGATTTTAGAATTAGCAGGAGTTGTCTAGGACATCTAGTCTGACCTCTTCAGATGACAGGTGTTGAAAAAAAAATTAAGAGAGGTCAGTGACTTGCTTGTTGTCTCCTAGTAAGTTGCAGAACTGGGATTTGTACCCAGTTATTCTGACTCCAAATCCAGTGCCTTTCTACACTCCCTCCCTTAACTTCGTAATCTTTTGGTTTCAGTTGCTCTGGTATATAATATTAATTCCCCCCTTGTCTAGGGGCAATCTATTCAGAACATGGAACTGAGGAGACCAAAGCTGTAGGTTTGCTCATCACATTACCTACTTAATTTTACATACTATCCTATAGCACAGTCTACCCCACCTACCCATATCCTCTCCTTATCCTCCCCCAAATAATTTCCTAAATATTTCCTCTCTGCTCAGAGGGAGACAGACAACTACAGAAACACTGCAAACAGTGAGCATTAATAGGGGAAAAATTCTGATTCTAAGAGAGGTCACTTTTCAACATCTTCAAATATTGAATAATAAAAAAAAGAATGGCTTCCTCTGACTCCAACTCTAAAATAAGTGGCAGACAACTTTTTGGATTCTTCAGTAGCTGCAAAATCAGGTTTCAAAATTTAGGAATGCTCCAAGCAGGTCAAGTTGGCCAACTTCTAGTTGGAATATTTTTACTTTTAAAAATCCTTTAAACTTTTTATTTTAAAACTTAGTGGAGATGGAGGGCAAGTCATGGATAGACTCTGAGCCAAGGAGGCCTTAGTTTAAATTCTCCTTTTTTCATATACCTAGTTTGCACCTGGCAAATTTCACAACCCTTTAGTGTCTCAGGCATTTCTCTAAGACTATGAATTGCACATCTGTATTGAAAATAGTAGTTCTTCCTCCTGCACCAATAAAATAATAACTTCTATAAAATTTTTAATTATACAGCTTTTGGCTTCATTTAAGTGAACTTTATATCACTGTAGTCATGTTTATTATTTTCCTGGGTCTGCTTCATTATGATTCAGCTTATAAACACATAGTAAACACTGAATGATCTTTTTTTTCATTTATTCATTTTGAAATCAGTCAGTAAGCCTTTATTAAGCTTTTACTATCTGCCAGATACTGTGCTACATGATGGATATACAGATAAAGGGGGAAAAAAACCCAGTCCCAAATATAAATATAAATTTATGTATATGCTTATACATATGCTTATACATATACACCCAAATATAGCTTTATCTATTTAGCTATATAATTTGTGTCTACATAGCTAGATCTATCTATCTATCTATATCTATCTGTCTGTCTGTCTCTATATCTAGAATATTTGACTCAATTTGAATTGAATTTTAAGGAAGCCAGAGAAACTAAACAGTGAAGATGAAGGGGAAGAGCATTCTAGGGACAATGGACAAACAATGAAAAGAGGGCTCCATCTAGAAGAACTGCAAGAATATCTACAAGTGTAGCTAGATTGTTGAGTGGACGGAGTGGAGTAAGATATAAGGCCTGGAATAGTGGGATGGGGCCAGGTTCTGAAGAGTTTTAAATACCAAACAGGACTTTATATTTGATTCTGGGAATGTTAGGATACCACTAAAACACACCGAGAAGGAGAATGACATGGTTAGATCTATGCTTAGAAAAAAATCACTGTGGCTACCAACTCTGGCTACCAAATCAAGATTGATTTGGTGAATAGGTACTTGAGGCAATAATAAGGCTATTGCAGTGCCCAGATTCATTGTTTCTTATAGTGTAATGCTATTTCTTTCTTTCATATACCACAATTTGTTCAGCCAGTCCTTGGCCATCTACTTTGTTTCTAATTCTTTGCTATCACAAAGAGAGATACTATGAATATTTTGGTATGCATGAGAAATTTCTCTCTGTCTGACGTCCTTAAGTTATATATATATGTCCTACAGTGAGATCTCGTCATCAAAAGGTATGAATAACTTAGTGGATTTCTTTATATAATTCCAAATTGATTTCCAGAATAGTTAGAGCAAATCACAACTCCACTAACAGTGTTTTAATGTACCTGGCTTCCCATTGCCTCATCTATATTAATTATTGGCTTTTGCTGTCTTTGCCAATTTTCTAGGTGTCAGGTAGAACCTCAGAGCTTAATTTGTTAGTTATTAGTGATTTGATGCTATCTTTCATCTGGTTGTATCAATTAATTCTGAATAGAATATCTCCCAGGTCAAGGTACCTGACTAATCTGCTGAGCCCAAACATATTTTAAATGTTTTCATAAATTATTTTCTTTTGTTTTATTCTTTCTGGCTGTCTCTTTCTCTCTTCAATTTGTTCTTTACTTTTTGTCTTGTCTTTCTTTGACTTTTTAGAAAAAATTCCTTAAAGTTGTTACAGACCATGTCACAAGATCATAGACTAGACATAGAATGGTTAGACTTGGAATCTGGAAGACCACTGTACAAATTTTGTCACTGATGCTTATTCTTGCTGTGTGACCCCGGACAAATTATTCCACCTCCTTGTACTTCAGACATATTAGGACTTATATGTTAAATTATAGACACATCACTGTGGAGAAACAGACAGTTCTAGTTAGCAAATATTTCCAGTTTGGTTTTTAGGCAAATAAAATGGTTTGGATAACTCTAGCCTATTTTAATTCCAAAGCAAATTATATTTTCTTTTAACAAGTAAGTAAATCATACCATTTCTGTTCTGAACTTTGATAAAGAAACCGCAGTGTAAAACTATAGGAGAGAAAAGTTCTCCAAAGGTATATCTTTGATGTATTGGAAGTCCTCATTCTTTCTCTTTAATTCTCAAAATAGAAAATTGACTAAATCTTCATCTTTGATTAGAGAGACCAAATTAAGCTCCTGGAGAATAGGAACTGTGCCGTACATTCTCTGTCCTTACCACAGGTATTTTGTCCTTAGTAGGTTATTGTTGTCATTCAGTCATTTCATGTCTTACTCCTTGTGACCCAAGGTTTTGGGTTGGCACAGATACTGAAGTGTTTGCCATTTCCTTCTCTTACTCATTTTACTGAGGAGGAAACTGAGGTGAACAGGGCTAAGTGACTTGCCCACAGTGACCCAGCTAGTGTCTGAGGCCACATTTGAACTCAAGCTGAGTCTTCCTTACTACACTATCTAACTGCATATTTGTGAATAGAACTTTGATATAAATAGTAATGCAACAACTTTTAATTTCTGTTTGGTTTGTGGAATTCAATATAATACTTTGTAGCCACACCACACCTTTTTTTGTTTGTTTGTATCTTTGATTTCATAGGTTTATATAGCTGGTAGTGAGGTAAACCCCTCTACCAATGCAAATAGGTATTTACTCGGTAACTTATGATTTGAGAGAATTGCCTGTACTCATTAAGAAGCTAAATGATTTGTTCAGTCACAAAACTAGTATGTGTCAGAGGCGGGACTTGAAATCAGGATATAAATTTTAGGTCATGACTTTTTTTTCCTTTTAAAAAATTCCAATTACACATAAAAACAAATTTTAAGATATGTTAAAAATCTTTTTTGAGTGAAACAAAGATGCTCATTATCACCAATATTATTTAATATTGCATTAACAATGCTAGCAATAACAATAAGAGAAGAAAAAGAAATGGAAGGAATCAGAAAGGGCAAAGAGGTAATAAAATTATTTCCATTTGTCTTGATGATAATACCAGCCATCTTCCCAGTTTTCTATAGACCTTCATAGTTCCATTTTTGAATCCTCTTCCTCATCTCCTACATTCATTTAATTGCCTGGTTGAATCACTGCTCTTCTCTCTCTGTCTCTGTCTCTGTCTCTGTCTCTCTGTCTCTCTGTCTCTGTCTCTGTCTCTCTCTCTTTCTGTCTCTCTCTTTCTGTCTCTCTCTCATTCTCTCTCTGTGTCTCTCTCTCTCTTTCTGTCTCTCTCT
>NC_058133.1:138465726-138482545 GCF_016433145.1 Gracilinanus agilis
CTGTCTGTCTGTCTGTCTGTCTCTCTCTCTCTCTCTCTCTCTCTCTCTCTCTCTCTCTCTCTCTCTCTCTCTCTCTCTCTCCCCCTGTCTGCTTTTCTTGATCTCTTTCTTTCCCCTTGCACTGCTGCTACTTTCCTTCAGACTGTCATTACTTCTCACTTGGTTATATGTAATAGTCTTCTAACTAGTCTCCAAACTCTTCTTTTATCCTCTCTCCTTCACATCCTTCACTTCTTACTTTGATAAGTTCATAGTTTCATGATCTAGCCCACCTAAATTTTTCATCAGTTCTTTTTTATAATCTCCTTTTTACTCTTAAATTTTGCCTTGTATCATACTTAGTTGTATACAATATTCATCATTGATAATGAACTCTTAAATTTCTTGAAAGCAAGCACCATGTGTTTTTTCCCTATTTATATCCCCAACATATAACATAGTACCTTGCACCTAATAGGTTCTTAATAAATGTTTGTAGAATTGAAATTAAATTGGAACAAGTAATTCCCATCCTTCATATCTAGAACATAATTAATCAGGAATAGAAAATGAGTTGTGGTACCAGATTACATGTTTTCTCTCATATCCAGTTCAGGGTTAAAATCTCTTTCCTTTTGCTTCATTAACAATACAATTCAGACTTTTAATTCCTCACCTCCCTCCCCCTTCTCTGGTGGTAGAAATAAACTTTCCATACATTGCTTTGAGAAGAGATGGGAAAGCACAGATATTTTCAAATCCCTAATTAGTAACCCTACCTAATCAGTATTTGTTAGGGTCATATTGTGTAATCTATTTAAAACATCATTGGAATAATTTTGCTTACCCCCAGGGCTCCCAAGAAATTCATTTCAGTTAACCATTACTTTTTCTTTTCCTTTACTTTCTTCTTTAAAAAAAAAAACGACAGCAGTAGACCACTGAATCACAGAAAGAGATAATATTAGAGCTGGAAAGGAACTTGTAGATCATGTAGTTCAACTCTGTGTTTCCCAAAGTATGATCGAGGGACCTCTGGGAGACTCTAAGGCCACTTTCAAGGGATCTATAGGTCAAAATAATTTTTATAATAATACTAAGATGTTTTCATTGTAATACTGTAAATATTATTGTAACCAACAAAATAAAAGTTCTTTGGGGTATCCTCAAAAATTGTTAGGAGTGTGAAGAGTTCCTGAGATCAGAAAGTATGAAAACCACAGATCTTACCTCTGTTTACAAATGAGGAAACTAAGTGATTTGCAGAAGGTCAGGAAGCTAGTATGTAACAAAAGTGGAATCTGACTCTACTGCAGATTGGGTGTTTTTCTGCATTACTAATATGGTGCATATTGCTTGAGCATTTCATATGAATACTTCTATATGTCTGAATATCAGTAATTTCATCCACAAGGATATTCCCTTCCTCATTATGTAAAATTTTAACCCCTCTAGACCAGAATCTAGATTTCTAGAAGGAGAAAAAAGAAATCTTCCCCAATGGCCAATTTTATAATGATAACGAACTCTAAGCTTAGCTGAGTTGTTCCTCTTACCTTAGTCTAGATACTGACTCTAAGTTGTTGCTAAGCCTTTCCAGCTCATTATCATTTTGTAGTGCATGCATTCCTCTGGCATAGCTTTTGGAAGCCTACGGTCACCTCCATTCCAAACTGTGGTATCAGAGTAGTCTTTATATGATTTTCAACAAATAGCAGATTGGACAGGTTGATAAAATATATCTCTGTCATAGCCAGTGAATTTTTCCTTGTCAGAAACATTTCTTCAGGCTGCTCCTTAATCTCCAAATTTAGAATGCTGAAGTTAGATTTCCTAATTCTGTCCTGTGGCACTTTCTGATATGATAACTTTACCTGTGTATATATAAATTTTCCTGTAAAAAGATGAAGTAGACTTTTCCCCCATGCCAGAGATTGGTCCAGTTTTCTCTTACTTTGAAGACTTGAAGAGCCTGTATTCCTTTATTCCTTCCATTCAGCAGAATACTTCATGTTCTCCAGAGTTTACTTATCACTAGGATACAGCGACCATTTTGGCCATATTGATTTGACAATGTTTGAATAAGTTACAGTATATAAGTATAATGCAATTTTATTGTACCATACAATGTGGATATATGGAATTCAGTGAAACATGCAAAGGTTGGTAGGGAAGGGTAGAAGAAGAGATTAAACATTTATACAATGCCTAAAGTGTGCCAGGCACTGCTAGGCATTTTACAAATATTATTTCATTTGTAAAGTAATAGACATAATGACTACAATAATAATTATAAAAACATCATTAAAATTCAGCCAAACTCAAATTTACTATATTGGGCAACTTTGGTTCTGTAAGTTATATAAAGAAACACTCCCTTTTCACAATCTTAGAAGGGATGTGAGGCCTAAAAGAGCAGAATGTTGTAAATGCTTTCAGATATGGTAGCTTTGTCAGTTGGGTTTTTCCTAGACTTTTTTCTATAAGGGAAAATTCACTGAGAAAGAGCACCTTCCTTCCTTCCTTCCTTCCTTCCTTCCTTCCTTCCTTCCTTCCTTTTTAAACCATTACTTTCTGCCTTAGTTTCTATTTTAAGGCAGAAGAGTGGCAAGGACTAGGCAATTAGGGTTTATTGACTTGCCTAGGGTCACCCAGCTTGCAAGTCTAAGGCCAGATTTGTACCCAGCCCCTCTCAACTCTAAGTGCTCTATTCACTGTGCTTCTTAGCTGCTCCAATCTTCCTTTATTTTTCAGTAAGGGATATTTTGTGTTTTATAAGTCCTCATTGCCTAACTCCTTACTTATTCATCTTGGTAGTTAACTAACATATATTTCAGGCATTTTATAATTTTGTGGAATTTCTCTTTCTATTATTTCCTCTTGATTTTTTATTGTACTGTATAAAGAAATATTGATGACTTTTGTGTTCAGCTTCATTTATAAATGATTTGTTGTTGTTCAGTTGTGCCTGATTCTTTGTGACCCCATTTGGAGTTTTCTTGGCACAGACAGTAGAATGGTTTAACCATTTCCTTCTCCAGCTCATTTTACAGGTGAGGAAACTGAGCCAAATAGGGTTAAATGCCTTGTCTAGGGTCATATAGCTAGATTTGAACTCAAGTCTTCCTAACTCCAATCTCAGCATCCTATGTACTCTGCCACCTAGCTTCCCTGCTTTGAATTTTTGGATTCTTTCTTTTTACTAGTTCAAGATCCAGACTTCTTTAGTGGTTAGTGATAGATTCTTGAAATCAGATATAACAACTCTTACTTGTAAGAAAGAAGAAAGGTGACAGACACTCTTTGAGATTGGACCTTAAATACAAGAGAACCTCTTTAGTAGTTTACTGTTCCAATTTTTCCTTCAAGGGCTTTGCATTTAAGTCAGGCTCTCAGGTTTGATTTAGTTTAGTTCCTCCACTACCCCTTCTTTTTTTTTGGAAACAGCCTTCACTGGAAAAAAATTAATATTCAATATTTGGATTTTTTTCTCCATCTACTGTCGGTGGTGTTTGATATTAGTATGCAGTTGTGGTTTGTGCCTTTCTTCTCTTCTTGCCTGCTGGAATAGCTGCTAATTATTTTTTTATCTGTGTAAGCTTGTTCCTGCCTCCCACGAACACTTATCCCCACAGAAAGTTTTTTGCCTTTTTCTCTCTTTGGCCTTTGAACAAAAGAACCATCTATGGACCTGCAGGCTTAAAAACAAAGAGCACAAAGTTAATGTTGTTTGTTGTCTTTAGGGAAGAAAGCCAGAAAGGGGGGGGGGAAGGGCAGCTCTGTATCTTTCCATTTTTCTCCATCTTCACATTAGGCATCTCATAAAATTAAGGATGATGGAATATTCATCACACTGAGCAAAGTTCTTGCAGTTATAATTCATAAATAATATTGGCAATTAAATTCAAGACTGCATGTTTATAGGCACACAAAAAAAGGAAAACTGCCTAGCTCTGAAATGTGGAGATATACAGATTTGTCTTATGAGACAAATATGAATGGAGAGAACACATAGTTGGGACTCTTATGGAGGTCATGTAAGGAGGGGTATTTTAATTTAATTAAAAAGCATAATTAATCCTAGAGAGATTTCTTAGCATACTACTGCTAGATGTAATGGACCAGGAGCATTTCCAAAGCAAAAAATAAATGAAAATTTGACATGTAAACAATGACAAAAATATCTTGGTAGGGGGAGAGGGAGTAGTTTAAGAAATTTATCTAATGCATGAAGAATAAAAATGATTGTATCCCTGCTTACCAGAGTAAAATTGGAATGTCAAGTTCTTGCTTTTAAAAATGAAAAGCTAATATTGTATGAGCATTATTCATAGAATGACGGACCCAGAAATGGAAGGGACCATAGAAACCATTAAGGCCAAACTTTTAATTTTATACAAATGAGAAAATGAAGTCCAAAAAATAACTTTGTCCTGTTTCACATAGGTAGCGATTATCAGAAATGGAATTCGAACCTGGATCCTGAGACCCCCACCCAGAGATAGTCCTTTTCCCACTCTACCAGGTGGCCACAACTGGAAGGGTTATTCTGATGTCACACTGAATGACTTTCACGTTTGCCAGAATCACCAGATTTTCTCTTTTTGATGAACAATTTGTCTTCATGGTGAGGAGTCATCCCGTTACTATTTGCTATAGGTTCATAGGTATTGATGATAATTGAACCTGACTTAGAAGAACTTGACTTATAGAATTTGTAGCAGAAAGAGAGTAAGACTTAAAAGTCAGGAGGAATCCGGGTTTAAATCCCACTGCGGATGCTTATTCATCGTGGGACCAAAGACAAATCATATAATAATAACAATAATCATAACTACTAGCCTTTCTGTGTTGCTCTAAGGTTTGCAAGGTGCTTTACCAATGCCATCTCACTTGATCCTCAGAACAACCCTGTGAAGTAGATGCTTAAATTAGTGAGTATCTGAAGCATTATTTGAACTCAGCTCTTCCTGACTTCCTGATGCTAAACCAAACCCAGTGAAATTTGAACTTCTGTCTTCCTGACTCTAGTTCAGTACTCTTAACAGCTGTCATTAATAACTGAGTAATAATAACAACCTGACATTTATGCAGTGCTTTAAGGTCTTTTGAACACCAAAAAGATCTTTAAGGTCTTTTATTTTTTTTAACAGAAAATACTTTATGTAACATTGTTTTCTTAGAGCCTCCAAACAAACATAAGATAGGATAGTCTAGGCAGCTAGGTGGTGCAGTTGACAGAATGTTGTCCTTGATCTCCTGAGTTCAAATCTTGCTTCATATACTTACCAGATGCATGAATCTGTGCAAGTGACTTAACCTCTGTCTGCCTCAGTATCCTCTTCTGTAAAATGGGAATAATAATAGCACTTATGCCAGAATTGTTATGTATATAAAATGAGAAGGTATCTGGAAATATTGTTTTGCAAACTTTAAAGCTCTACATCAGTGCTATCCACTAATAATATGTAAAGGTGATCAGAATCCTGGGCTTCCCAAATCCAAGTTCATCATTCTATAACAATATACTTTCTCTCACTTAACCATGCTAGACAATGGCATGTATAAAAATGGCAGTCATACTTCTACTGTCTATTTAAGGTAGATGGATACCTTACTTAAAGAAGAAGAAGATGACAAACCATTTTGGTATCTTTGCCAAGAAATCCTCAAATGGAGTCACAAAGAGTCAGACACAACTAAAATAAATGAATGACAATATCTACCTTACTGAGTTCTTCTGAGAAAAATTATAAACTGTGAAATACTATGTCAATATAGTATATTAACCTTTATGGTGATTTCTTGACAAGCCAACAAATGAATGCTAAATAGTGGAGCATAATGAGTGGAGTGCTAGGCTTTGAGTCAGAGAGACCAACACTCAAATCCTGTCTTTGACATTTACTAGTTGTAACCAGAAGCAATTAATTAATTGATTATTGAAATAATTGATATTGATAATAATAAATTAAATTAAATTGAGTTTATTTTTCTCATCTGTAAGACGAGAGAGTTTGACTAGATGACCTCCAATATCCCTTCTAGCTCTAAAACCGCGATCCTATGACACAGAACGTGAAACAAAAGTATGTTTTAAGCACTCACAAATATTCTGGGGGGAAATGTTAAATAGCAAAAGGGGGATATTGCGTGTATTCTGTACCATAGTCTGTCGATTACAGTTATCCTTGCTATCTAGGAAAGTGGTCTACAGAAATTTACTATGACAGAATTTACAAATCTGAGAAGTGATTTTATGTTATTACCATAAACACATACTTTATAGAACTTTTAAGTAGTCTCAGGTGCTTTAGTAAATGGGTTTTTCTATTACCATTGCATTTGAATTGCCAAAATGCATTATGTATTTATGCTTTGCCTCATCCTTTTAGCCCAGGACAAGCTGTTCATTTTTAAAAGCCAGAAGCATCCACAAGATCCAAAGAAAAAGATCAGAGTCATCAGGAATTGTATATTTTCCTTATGTGGAATCTTGATAGATTCTTGAGGGAAGGGATTTGCTAGACATAACTTTTCAGCTGATTTTTGATTTTTTTCAGTTAAGCTATCTTTGTTTTTTCCTTTACCTTATAATGTCTCTTCTGAACAAAGACATGTTCATGTACTTCAGTGCAGCTCTTTTGATTTCCTAAATAAAGTTATTCTTTACATTTTATCCTTAAACTTTTCAATAAATACACACATATATATGTATATCTATTTTCATGAGGTTTGTTTGATTCTTAGTGAGATTTTTGTTGTCTCAGGCCAACATTTTTTCTAGTGTAATATTTTACCAAATTTTTAATGAAAGGTAGAATTTAAAGAAAGATAGACTTCAAGAGAGACAGGTTGCTATTATAGGCAATTCTCCAGAAGCAAATCTCTTCCACAGGGTATGTTCTACACATTATAAAAGAACAATTTATTTACTTCATCTGAGAAGGAATAATTTTGAAAAATGCATAGCAACTCTGGACTTTGGTTAACTAAAGCTTTAGAGTTTGGTTAGGCTCTGGTCTCACAGTTGAATCAAATGGGATTAAGAGATTTACTCAGTTTCATTTGTTAGCAGCTATCCCCATATGGGAAATGAATATGAGAAGTTAGAAGTACTAGTCTCTGACACATATAACACAATAAATGTCTTATTGGATTAGACCAGTTGCCCATTTTTTTATATTAATGCCACGGACCTTTTTATAGGCAAATATAGTAATTGTTTTCCATGGGGTGATTCTCAAAAAGATCAAGATGTTTTCTGAATATTTCTGACTTTCCCTGCATGGATTTTTAGTCTTCCTTTGGCTTCCATAACATTGTAGTCTCTTGGGTCTTCTCACTATCTTTTCAATCTCTTTTTTTCTGTCTCTTCCTCCTGCCATTTAAATTATCTATCTCTAGATCATTATCTCTTTACCCTGGTAATCTCAGACACTTATTATCTATAACTTCAAATCTCTCTCTTTAAGCTTAACCTGCCTTTAGGACTTGCATCCCATATTTCAACTCCTGTGAATGTCTCAACAGCACTACAAACTCATTTATGTAATATCTGAAATCAAATTTCTTGTTAGCCTCCCACTAAAAAAATATCAATTGTCTTCCAGCTCTTAATGAGCCAAGCATAAATTCCTGATCCTGTCATTCATTGCCTTCCATTAGAACCCACCCCTCTCAAGTCTTAACTTTAAGCTATTTATCTAGTCTTATCTCATATTACTTTCCTTTATACATTATACATTTCAGCCAAACTGAACTCTCCATCCTGTTTTTATCCTGATCTCTCTAGTTTCCATGTTGCTCACCCCATCTTCCATGCCTAGAATAGCATAATCCTTCTTCAATCTCTATTTGTGCTTTTCCAGTCCTTCCTTACAAACCCAACTTTGGTGCCACCACTTTCATAAAGTCTTCCGTGATCTCCTTTTTCTTTACTCATCTTCCTAAGTCAAAGTAATGCCTTTTCATTCCAATTTGATAATAATTTGGCCAGATATCTTTTTTGTTCCTGTTTCTTTATCCTCTGTATCATAGTTATTTGCATATTTGTCCTTGCCCTATTTGATTGTAAATTCCTTGAAAGCAGCATCTATGTCTTAAACATTTCTGTTTTTTAGTGTCTTGCACACAGACATTGTTGAAATATATTATTTATAAATGTATCACGATTTTTTGAAGAGCAATAAGCTTTGTAGGTTTGCTATCCACTGTATAAAGTAGTTAATTCCTTGGGGGTAGGGATGGGGACATGAGGGCTGCATCCTACTTCTAGTATTTTGTGATTTGATAAGCAGTCAGGAGTATCTTGGAGCCAGCTTGAATTTACTCATGAGAACTGATTGCTAAATTTTCAGTGTGTGCTATGCATTGCTGGTGGAGTTGTGAATTGATCTGGAAGGCAATTTGGAATTATGCCCAGAGAGCTTTAAGAGATCACATGCCTTTTGATCCAGCAATATCACTACTTGCTTGTACCCCAAAGAAATAAAAAAGAGTTGCTACAAAAATATTTATAGCCATGCTCTTTGTGGTAGCAAAAAAATTAGAAAATGAGGGGATGTCCCTTAACTGAGGAGTGGTTGAACAAATTGTGGTATATGATGGTGACGGAATATTGTGCTATAAGGAATGATGAATTGCTTGATTTCTATATAAACTGGAAAGATCTCCATTAACTGATGTGGAGTGAAATGATCAGAAATAGGAGAATATTGTACACAGTAATTGAAACATTACTGAATGATCAAACGTAATCGACTTTGTTACTAATAGCAATGCAATGATCTAGGACAATCCTGAGAGACTTATTGGAAAGAATGCTATCCACATTGAGAGAAAGAACTGTGGGAGTAGAAATGCAGAAGAAAGCATATGATTTTTCACTTGTTCATAAGGGTATATGATTTTATTTTAAAAGATTACTCTATTACAAAAATGAATAATATGGAAATAAATTTTGAGTGATAATACATGTATAACCCAGTGGAATTGTTTGTCAGCTCTGGGAAAGGGGAGGTAAAAGGGGAGGGAGAGAACATGAATCATGTAACCATGGAAAAATACTTTTAAAAAATTAAGAGAAAAAATTATTCAATGAAAAAAAATTTCAGTGTGTGCCTTCTTAGCTAGGAAATTGGCGAATGTTACAAATCAGGTCTTGATTGATTATTTTTTAAATTATCTAACATTTCTAACATTCAGAAAATATTAGAAAAATGTTAATAATGCAGATTAAACTTGAATGTGCCATGTACATATTTCCTTCCCTACCTTCTCAGAGTTGGTTGGTAAATATTTACCAGCAAACCATTGTAATTAGGTTAACCTTTTAAGGTGCTAGGGAGAAAATGAGCTGAACCAAGAGAACATTACATAAAGCAATAGAAATATTGTTTGAAGAATAACTTGTGTATGTCTACCTCTAGAGAAAGAACTGATAAATAGGAATAAGCAAGAAGGAGTTTTATATATACATATGTACATATATATGTAATATATTCACTTTTTGGTTAAATATTGCCTTCTCTAATATGGGGAAGGGAGGGAGGAAGGGAGATATCTATGAACTTTAATGTATCAAACAAGCAAACAAATAAAATTTAAAAAGAGGATATTATGTGCTGCCACTTCCATGAGTATAAATACATTTACAAAGAACAGGTGGAATGAGTGATATTTACTATGTCAGAACAAAGGATAAACTATAAGGAAGCAGAAAGATCACAAAATTGTGTGGGTTCTAGTGTCTATGTGAACTTTGGCAAATTTTTTTAACCATTCTGGGCCACATTTTCCTTTTCTGTCAATGATGAGGTTGTATTAGACAAGTAGTTCTTAAAGTATGGTTTATGGACCACTGGGATCCCTAAGACCCTCATGGTGAATCTACATAGTCAAAACTGTTTTCTTACTAATACTACGATGCTATTTGACTATTAGAATACTCTTCTTTTTCCAATCCCATTTCTTGTGAGGTTGGATTATCTTTATGTAATTCAACCAAAACAGCTTATCATAAGAGAATGAAAGCAGAAGCAGACAGCTGCTAAGGCCAAGCATTAAAGAGATTTGCAAAAAATATATAAAACAATGACACTCTTGTCACTATTTTTTTTGAAAATATAGTTTTTAAAATTAAAACGCTATGGTTTTATTTTTGTTCTCAAAAAATTAATAAATGTTCAAAACATTTATTAATTTTAATTTGAAAAACAGTAAATATTAATAGATATAATTCATGTTAAAAAAAAAAAGAAATGTCTGTTAGGAGCAGGTAGATGGCTTAGTGGATTGATAGCCAGGTCTAGAAATAGGACGTCCTGAGTTCAAATATGGCCTCAAACACTTCTTAGTTGTTTGATACTGCACAAGTCATTTAACCCTGTTTGCCTCATTTTGTCATCTATAAATTGGTCTAGAAAAGGAAATGGCAAACCACTCAAGTATCTTTGTCAAGAAAACCCCAAATGAAGTCACCAAGAATGAGACATGACTGAAATGGCTGAACAACAACAAGAAAAAAACTAGAGGCAGACAATGGTTAAGTGACCTGCCCAGAATACATACCTAGTGAGTGTCTGAGGCCAGAATTCTATCCATTGTACCACCCAAAGTGGACAATAAATATGAGTTGTGAACAGACATTGCCAAAGCAAGTTATGCACATTATGTATCACTTACATGAAGGGTGGATAGATGATCTGTACTGAAATGAATTTTTTTTTTAAGTCTTCTCGCAGTATCTGAAATCTTAATAGATACTGGTAAGACATTCAAAGATAGAAACTCTAAGAACAAGTTGAGGTCGGAGATACAGATTTTGAAAATCATCTGTATAGAGATTATTAATTTGAAACCATGAGAAAGAGTATAAAGGAGGAGTTCCTGGGACCTGGGAACTTGGTTTTAAAAAATATTTTAGTCACTATTTTAGTCTAGTGCAGTGATTCCCAAAGTGGGTGCCACTGCCCCCTGGTGGGTGCTGCAGCAATCCAAGGGAGTGGTGATGGCCACAGGTGCATTTATCTTTCCTATTAATTGCTATTAAAATTAAAAAAATTAATTTCCAGGGGGCTAAGTAATATTTTTTCTGGAAAGGGGGCGGTAGGCCAAAAAAGTTTGGCAACCACTGGTCTAGTGAATTGATTTGTAATTTTACATATTTTATTGTATACATTTAGCCCCATTAATCTGAGAAGGCTAGAGGCTTTACCAGATAGTCATGGGTGTACATGACACAAAGAAGAATATAAATTCCTGCTGGAGAGTAATAATCACTTGCACATGTACCTATAGATAGTGACAATTTGAGGGTGACTGTCAATATCTCTAGTTGGGATTTGGACTTTGTCTCCTCAGGTCATTGCTCAGTGTCTTTCGTATAGGAGACAACTGTTTGTGGACCTGATTAAAATTGAATTAATTTCTACAATATAAATTGCATAGGTTAAGAAAGAAATAGTGACCTTAGATTTTTATATTTCTCCAGAAGGTAATTTAATATTAATAAAAATCTCAGTGGCAATTAGTGTCTCTCTTTTTTTTTTCCTCGAGAGGAATCAACATAAATATGTTTTCTATAAATAGTACTCCAGATGAATAAAGAAAGTTATTTTATCATAGTGAAAATTATTTCATTATTGGATAGTTTGAAAGAACCAAGATCTGAAGATGTTTTAATAATAATAACATAGTTTTTCCCCCTAATTCTTCATCCTTTGTTTGAAATCCTTTGCCTCATATTTAAGGCCCTGGTTAGTTGGGTTAGCCTTTTTTCATAATACTGATGAAATCTGTGCCAGTACAATTTGACAACCCTCTGAACAAGCTCCAGGTTTTCTTACCTCTCTGTTCCTTGCTTAGAAGGTTTCCAAGCTTGTAATATTTTTGCTTACTCCCTCTTTGTCTATCAAATTCCCCTACATCCTTTGTTGTTGTTGTTCACTCATTTTAGTCATGATCAACTCTTTGTGACCCCATTTGGGGGTTTTCTTGACAAAGACACTGGAGTGATTTGTTATTTCCTTCTTTAGCTCTTTTTTACAGTTGAGGAACGAAGGTAACTAAGATTAAGGGACTTGCGCAGAGTCACATATTTAGTAAATAAATGTCTCAGGCCCAGATTTGGACTCAGAAAGATGACTTCAGTCCTGGCACTCTATCCACTGCTCCACCTAGTTGCCTAGAGACTTCACCCTTTAAAACCAATCAACTGCTGTATTATTCATGAAGGCTTTCCTAATGGTCAGAAATTTTTCCTCTCTTGACTTTATATCACCCCTTGTTTTTCATTTTCTTATTATATGCCACACAGTCAGTTCTATCATGATAAGACACATGTATTCTCCTGAAGCACCTCACTGTGCAAAATTATGCAATAAAAACCACAGGGCTGATGAAAATATTGGAGGTAGGGGCACAATATTAAAAAACTTCAGGGACATATAAAAAAGATAGCAATCTAATACAAATGCTAACACAGTTTTATACAAGTTAAACACTTAAGAAATACATAAATACTACAATAAATTGTAAGGGCTGGCAAAGTCTCTTACTAGTTGGGGAAGCCACAGTTCTGAGCCTGGGGCTCAGGGGCTGGAGGCCATGGTGCAGTGGACTAGCTCTGTGAACTCTGTCCACAGCTCTTTACTTCACCAGAAGATGTCCAATAAACATCACAATTTACCTTGATAAAGCTTCAACTTTGTTGGTGGAAATAGACATCAGAACAGTTGTGGCTTGTGAATTATTGTGAAGTGGTGCCATTTTGCATTTTTAATACTTCTCATAGAAGAAACTGCATACAATCAAATCAAAACTCCAGTTATGCTCAAATGGTTCAGGTTGAAATGAATTTGCATTTTCAGAACAAGTATTATAGTGGAACTGACTGTATATTGTTTTATATTAAAGATAACCAGGTGGTCTAGCTAGTGGATAGAGTACAGGACTTGGAGTCAGGTAGAGCCAAGTTCAAATCTAGCTTGAGACACTTATTTGATCATTTTTTATACCTTGAGAAAGTCACTTAATCTTTGCTGCCTCAGTTTCCTTATCTGTAAAATGAGATAATAGCACCTATTTCATAGGACCGTTTTAAGGACAAAATGAGTTAGTTAACATTTGTAAAGTGCTTTGTAAACCTTAAAGCACTATATTATGCTATTATTATTATATCTGCATGCATCTTTTATAGTCTTACTGAAAGACCTCATTGTGACATTGAGATGATCCAGGAATCTTGAATGCTACGTTAGAATATCCTGAGTTCTCATAGGTCCTGGTAACCTTTGATTATGGGTTGTGCTGGACCATATATGAATTATTTGAGAACCAATCAAGTTAGGTTTGTGAGATTTGTCAACATCTTGGTCAATCAATGATGAATTTCTCAGCACAATAAATCCTAAACATTGTCTACTAAGACACACAGGGGCTTTTGGTATTGGGAGTACTCATTGATGAATTAATGGATCATTGAATTAATAATGCATCACAAGCCTCTAGGTTCATTCTCACAGAATAACACCAGCTCTATTTCTCCTTCAGTGCTCTGAGGGTACTTGTGAGTAGCAGTAGGGTTTCTTTCTTTTAACAGTAACTCGAACTCTCCTTCTGGTGTATTTCATTTCTTTTTATTCTAATAACAACTCTAAGACAGAATGGCAAGGGCCAGGCAATTGGGGTTAAGTGACTTGCCCAGGGTCACACAGCTAGGAAGTGTCTGAGGCTCAATCCTGAACCTAGGACCCCCCATGTCTCCATGCCTAGCTCTCCACTGTGCCACCTACCTATCCCTCTGTTGTGTTTCTAAATGTCAGTTGCCAACTATAGTTAATATCTCCCTTATAATATTAATTGTTACTCTGTCATTTTTCACTTTCATCCAATTCTTCATGACCCCATTTGAGGTTTTCTTGCCAAAAATACTCGAGTGGCTTGCCATTTCCTTCTCCAACTCATTTTACAGTTGAGGAAATGGAGGCAAACAGCATTAAATGACTTGCCCAGAGTTACATAGCTATAAAGTGGCTGAGGCCAGATTTGAATTCAGGAAGAAGAGTTTTCCTGACTCCAGGCATGGTGCTCTATCCACTGCACCATCTAGCTGCTCTATAATATTGATACTCTCCAATGATTAGTACCCAAGTGTCATTTAACCAGTTAAGTTCAGTTGTCTTTTTAAAAGGTGTATTTACCCGGAAAATATAATAAAAACAGAAGTATAAACATTCCCCTCTGCTCCCCCCAAAAGGAGTGTATACCCTCCAAGATATCATCTTGCTTCATGAGGAAAGTGGGATCAAACTTGAAACAATTTCTACAGAGCATCCCCGTTGGTCCATAGCCAAAGGGCGAGTAAACGCCACTTCCTCTGCTGGACCATGTAGGTTCCTTCGGACTTTATTCCCTACTAGACTTAACTTCCCATAAACTCTGACATCCACTCCAATTCCTAAGCCTCTGGCAGCTTGCTTCCCCAACTTGTTGAAGCTTATTAAGTCTCAGTCCAGTCTGATACTCCTTCATCTAATGAAAGAAGAGATGTAACAAAGACAGAAGTAATAGCGAAGCTGTGCCCTTAGAGATAGTCTGAGTGGGAAGATAAAAGGTCTGAAGCCTTTCTCCTTCCTCAGAGGCTTATTGCCCTCTTCACTCTAGCACAAGCAGGCAGGAAAGAGGGACTGAATCATTGGGTGAGTGCTTTTTTGGTAAGCATTCTTAGTTCTGCCTCAGTAGCTAATCCAAAGGCATCTCTTCTTCATGCCATGCACAGATCTGAACAGTACCTCAGGGTATTCTAAAGTCCATGCAGACATTGCAACAACAGAGCAGTCTGTGGATGCTTCTAATGACTGGGCTCTTGGAATAATCCCTTTTAGACTGTAAAATCCATGAAGGGAGGCCCCATTTTAAAATTTTAATTCCCTAGCACCTGCCATCTAATATGTTGTATTAGAATTATCTGGGTTGCCATCTTAGACTACTATTAAAATCAGAGTTCCCAGAAAGTAAGAAACAGTTTTTCTAAACTTTCTCTCTCCTCTAAGATCATATCCATGTCCTCTGAAGGCAATAAATTTAATAATTATTTGTCAAAGCAAACTAAATATCTTGCCTGCGGAGAAGAATCTCCCTGACTTTCCTGAGAATGCCAGAGATTGCTGACTATGAGGGAAGGGATTCTTCCATAAACTTTTTAGAATGGTCTAATTAGTAGTGCTAGCTTAACTTCCTTCCATTTTTGTTTATGATTCTGTCTGTTTGCCCTTCTGAATGTTTTCAGATAAAAGCAGGAGGTTAAAGCCCCAAAGGGTGTCCTAGAGGGCAACAAAAATAAACCTTCTAGTTTTCATGTGAGAAATTTCATCGTTATAATCTGTGCTTCCTTTGAGGATTGCCTTTGTTCTTCTGCCTTTTATGAGTTCCAACTTTCTTGTTCCATAGCTATCATCTTGATTGTTTGACGATTTATCTTTTCAGCTCAGAGAATCCAGCCTTCTAGATCATGTGGCCAGTCAGTATTGGTATCAAGGTCAAAATCTTTTAATTTTATTGATGGAATTGGTATTATTACCTCAGGGACTACTGCTGTATATTTAAATCCTTTCAGATTTGTTAAAAACAATGGCACTTTGGGTTTTTCTGGCAGTTACTTTTATTGAATTCTTGGGCTACATTTAGTTCAAGTTTCCTTGAGAGAAATAAAACAGAGCACTATGAATGTCATGATCTCAATAGATGGTTACTATGGCAACATGATAGTTGTTTTTTTAAAATGAGGATTTTCTTGTTGAAGTGAAAACTTGTGTTAGAAATCTTTAACTGATTTTGAAAACTTCGAGCTTATGCCTTAAAGAAAACTTATTAGTTTGATTATCTTAATTCCGCAAGAATTTTTAAAGTGCCTAGTATATGCCAGGTTCTATGTTAGCCACTGGGAATGCCAAAATCAAAATAAATACAGTCCTTATTTTCAAGGAATGCATATTCTATTAAGGAAGATGGGGTGGAGGAACAGGGAGAATAATGAATGAGTAACTCAGTTCCTGGTAAAACCAAATTAAAACAAAATATAGGAAATAGACTTGTCCTATGTATGCCAGAAGATAGAACTAAAAGGTAGATGGTATATATATAGGGAGACAGGTATGGAGATAGTAGGAGGGAAAACATTTCTAACCAACAGAGCCATTTCAAAATGGAACAGATGACTTTGTCAATGAGTAAATTCCCTGGTAATGAAATTATTTAAGTGAGGGCTTCTAGGTGGTACAGTAGAAAGAATGCCAGGTCTTTAGCCAGGAAGACTCATCTTCAAATCTGACCTCATACACTTGCTAGCTGGGTGCCCCTAGGCAAGTCACTTAACCCTGTTTGCCTCAGTTTCTTCATCTGCAAAATAATATGGAGAAAGAAATGGCAAACCACTCCAGCATCTTTGACAAACAGCAACAACAACAACAACAACAACAAAAAACCCAGATAGGGTTATGGAAAGTTGGACATCATTGAAATGACTGAAAAATAACAACTTGACTTCTTGTCAGGGAAATCATAGAAAGAATTCTTCCTATATTGGGTTGGAAGTTAGATTTCTCTAAGATTATAAGATCTTTGAGGCAAGGGACTTTGTCTTTCTTTTTGTTCCCAGAGCTTAGCAGAGTGCCTGACACATAATAAATGCTTTTATATATCATTCCATCTATCTATCTATCTATCTATCTATCTATCTATCTATCTATCTATCTATCCTTTCATCCATCCATCCATCCATCCATCCATCCATCCATCCATCCATCCATCCATCTATCTATCTATCTATCTATCTATC
>NC_058133.1:138502530-138568878 GCF_016433145.1 Gracilinanus agilis
TCTCTCTCTCTCTCTCTCTCTCTCTCTCTCTCTCTCTCTCTCTCTCTTTCTCTCTCTCTCTCTCTCTCTCTCCCTCTCCTTCCCCTTACTCCCTCTCAGTGACATTTTGAGTCATTTCTGCCTTCATGACTCCACAGGGACTTGAGGGGCATCCATGTCACCCTGGAAGGATAAGTAGGGTCCAGAGGATCATAGAGCTCGTGGGAAATCTAGTCCAAGCTCTTCATTTTACAGATGAAGGGATCTGAGACCAAGGGAGGTTAAGAGCCTTGTTCAGGGTCTCACAAGGGAGTGACTGTTAGAGGCAGGATTTGATCCCAAGTTCCCTGAGCTCAGAGGCTGCCTGCCACAGGAGTAGTGGGTCTGAACTTCTTCCATTGTGAGCTAAGCTGTTTGAAACTGCTCAGGAGGGGAGCTGGGGATACTAGGATGATAATAATACATAAACCCAGATGCAATAAACACTTCATGATAGACAGGTTATATTGCTAAAGACTCTGGGCTGAACATGCTTCTAGAGAAGCAGATGGTGTGGGCTGTGGTGGGAGAGTTGTGGTAGTTTTATTCGAGCAACTCCATTTGGAGTAATTAGGGCACTTTTCTTCATTTAAAATTTTGTTCTCTTACCTTTCCTGTGCTGTCTACATATACATATAAACAGTAAATAAATATGAAAATGCTGTCTGGGGAGTGTCCCTGGGTTTGACTTTCTCCCTGTTTAAGAGGTACTTTGTGCTATCATGAAGCAACAAAAGCACTTCAGGGCTGTTCATCTTTGTGCTGAGCCCCTTCTTACTCTCCCCTTGCATTTGACTGTTTTCATTACCTCTCTTTTGATCATTTCCATTTCCCTTTCCCTTATGCCTATTTTCAAATGAGGTGACCTAATCCGAGTGCATTATTCTAAACATTTAACAGCTTACAAAATGGCGGCATCACCATTTCTCTGTTACTTATTTCCTCCTGGAGGGATTTCTGGGAATGCATATTCTGTGTCTCTGTGTCTTTTCCTGTGTTTCTCTTTCCTCTAATTTCTCCTTCCCCCTCACTTTTTATTTTCTCCTTTTCTCTTTTTTCTCCTCTCCTCAGCTTGTTCTCCCTATCTTCCACTTCCCTCCTTTTTTCTCATCTCTCCTCCCTCTACTCCTCTTTCTTTTTCTTCCCTTCTTATCCTCCTTTTCCCAGTTGTTCTCTCTTTCCTTCCTTCTTTTTCTTTTTCTTTCCTTTCTTTGCTCTTCTTTTCCTTTCTACCTCCCCTTTCTCTCCCTTCTCTTTTGTCCTCTCTCTCTCTCTCCCTCCTATTTCCCCCCTCTAATTTCTATTTTTCTCTTTTTCTCCCTTAACTTTCCCTTTATTGCCCTTCCTTTCTCTCTCTTCTCTCTCTTTTCCCCTTTCCCAGCTCACCTGTTCACTTTTTAATCCCTCCTTTCCTCATCTCTACTCCCTCTCCAATTTTCTCAGTTCTCTTCTCATCACTATTTTTGTTATCAGTCCACCTTCCTCTCTGTATCAAGTATAAAGGGAACCACTTGTCTTGACCTGGTGAGGTCCCATAGGATGGTTTCTTCCTGGATATCCCAAGTGTTACCATTTTGATGAACTATTGGTGAATCTTTCCTTAGGATGCCTCATATATTGAAGATTACAGCCAAGGATTAAAAATTCTAAGAGACTATATTTAGGTAAGGAAAATCAATTTATTGATCAGGTTAGCAATAAGTATTTGATCAGTGAACTCTCTTGGTGGTCAAAGACAAATTCTATCAGCATTTTGAGTCATTAAATACAATTTTAGAAGCTCATTATTTAGCCATCCCCAAGGCATTTCTAATTAGTGGATATCTAATGAGGAGGTGCCCTAATATTCTCCAGGCTTTCCCTGATCCTTCATGAAGATAGGGAATATTACATTTCTGATTACTGGATTTCAATAAGGATATTAATCTAGATGAAGAAATCAGGCTGTGCTTGGTTAGGATAGACTTTTCCCCCATCACTCCCAATGCAGGGACTCAAGGACATTGCCATGCTGCCCCACACTCCTCCCCAACATACTTGACTTAACTAGTTTTTATGTACTAGATAAGATGGACCTTATATTTTCACCCTTAATTATCCTGATTTTAGAAGCTGCTCTGGGGCAAGGAATATGAAAGCATTCTTGGAATGATAAGGACAAACGAATGAGGAAAGAGGTTTGAAATATATGTTACCAAGTCCTATTAGAAATCAAAGAATTGGTGGTGGTGGGGATTCATGAATCATATAACCATGTAAAAATATTCAAAATCTAAAAAAAAATTTAAAAAAGAAAGAAAATAATGGATGGAGTGAGTGAAGGGGATGGGAAGCAAGGAATAAGAATGTTGCTCTTGTTAGGTGAAAGGTAGATCCTGAGTGGAACTGGTCAAGAAAATGAAGACTTTAGTGTCTAAGTGGAGTTTTTGTTACTGCTGCAGATTAAAGATGTGGGATTTAGAAAAGAAGACAGATTTAGGAGATGAACAACTGATTAAGAAGACGGTGTCTAAGAATGGAATTTGGTTATTTGGTTTATAGTTTTAATATGTAGGAATGTCAGGATCCTGGTGAGAATGACATCTAATAAGTAATGATAAAAATATATTTATTTGCCCAGAGTGTTGCAAATATAATCAGAAGGGTTTTACTTTGGAAAGAAAGGGAGAAAGGAAATATAATATATAAATACAACATGCTAAGATAGATACCATGGAGCACTGGTTCTCAAAGTATCATTTATAGACCCCTGGGAGGAGGAGTTCCTGAGACCTTTTCAAAGGTTATTATTTTCATAATAACACTAAGGTGTTATTTACCTATAAAAATACTCCTTCCTTTTCCAACTACATATCTGTGTGATTTGCTAGATTTTATACTTCAACAAAAATACCATATCACAATAGATTGAATGCAGAAACAAGATAGAAGAATCCAGCTGTCTTTTATTAAACCAGACATTGAAAGAAATTTGCAAAAATATATAAAACAATGTCAATCTTTTCCCTATTTTTTCCATTTTGGAAAATATAGTTATTCTTTATAAAAAGGCTTTTTAACTCATTATTTTATGGGGCCATTATTGTTACTTCAAAATCAATATTTTAAAATTTGATAAATATCTAATAAATATGAATATCTCCTTTAAAAAATCAAAGAATATAAGTCAGAGCATTATTTAGAAATAACAATTATACAGGAATAAATCTTCTCACATCTATGACATGAGCCCAAGAATTAAAGGAAGTATAATATCTGACCCAAGTTCTCATATACCAATGCAAAGGGAAACATAGATAATTTTATTATAAAAATGAATTTTATAGTTTCCTGTTAAATACTATTTTCTCATTTAACTTCCTATGTCTTTTGAACACTATTATGAGCACCTTCATGTGGTTTGTTGATTTATATTATTCCAATACATGATATCTGTGTAAGCTAACAAGTTGTTATCAAAGTTGCAGATCTCTTAATTAATCTCTCTACCTCCTCCCTTTTTTAATCCCTTCTTTTTAGTTGCCAAAATACTTTGTCATTCCCATGCTGAATATCCTGGAAGTATGGTTCCCAGTTTCCTATAAGATGACATAACCACTCCTCAGCCTTTCATTTAATCTCTATCTTCTACACTATAGCTCCCGTTTATCATTACAGTTTTGTTTCTTATTACTCCTCTCCCTACAGTTGCTATTTTACCTAAACTGGACCATCAGCTATTTTCCCAATTCAACATACTGTTTTCTGCCTTTGCATATGTATCTCCTTTGTTTGGAATGCCTTCTGTGGGAAGCCATTCTATGTATTAAAACCTTTGGAGAAATAGGATCAAATTTAGGGCCTGTTATCTGGATTCCCTACGTGACCAATCCAGGCTGAGGCAGTCTTTGTGTTTGGTCCTGGTCACCTGAGCCCCCAAAAAGGCTCTGGTACCAGCAGGTAGGTTAATCCAAAATCAACTTGATCCCTCCAAGAGGCTATTAGGAGTCATTTAGAGAAACAGAGTCTGTAACAGATATTTTATCTGGATCCCATTACAAAATCATTGGCAAGTAAAACTGTGTGTATGATTTTTCTGCACTGCATGTCAGGATGCAGACTGAATGGGCCATCTAAGATAAAAATCTGAGGCTCCTCTTTTGACTCAGTCTTTGATCCCCACCTTTCTTAGAATTCTTATTGGAGACCTTTGAAGTGGCAGACCAGCATCTACTGAGTTAATGATTCCTTTCCTAACAAATGTTAATTAGATAAGAGTGCATATTCAGATTAGAACTGGCTCCTTTAGGATTTGACTGGTGAGCATCTCCCTGGGATATTTCCTCTCCTGGAATTATCCCCTCTGAATTGGGGTTTGGAATTTGACCATTTGTCTTTGCATCTGTATTCTTTAGACTTCAATGGATTATACGTGATTTATTGCCCCTTACCAACTGTGACTTTTTTTACTTGAGAAAGATATATAATAAACTTCGATGCCCGCAGAATTCGGGACAGCATGGGCTAACCACTAGTCTAGTTGTTCTCATTTTCTTTCTCCTGCTTTAACCATCCTATGCCACCACGCCGCTCAGGACCCCAAAAAATCATATAGAGGCATGGCCCCCTATAGCCTTCTGTATCTCTGTCTGTTAAAACTCTTTTGTCTTTAGGTATCAAATCAGGAATTCCTGGAAGTCTTCCCAAATCTTCTAAACTGTGAATGTATCCTTTCCTCCTTTAATTCTTCCAAGGATACTTCATTGATATCTCATCTTTGCTCTTTTTCTACCATTTCTTGTATTTATTTTTTCAATGTTAGTCAACAAACATTTAAGTACTTACCACACTGTTCTAAGTGCTGTTGATACAAAGAAAATTTTCAAAGATCCTCCCTGCCCTTGAGGAGCTCAAAATCTAATGGAGAAGGCCACCTGTAAACAACTACTATATGTACAAACAAGATATTTGCAGGATAAATTGGAATTAATCAGTAGGGGGAAAACACTAACATTAAAAAGTATTAGTAAATGCTTCTCATAGAAGATAAAAAATAAAAAATAAAAAAACAACCCAATGCTACTTTCCATCTTAGAATTGGTTCCAAGGCAGAAGAAAGGTAAGGGCCAGGCAATCAAGATAAGTGATTTACCCAGATTCATACAGGGAAGAAGTATCTGAGGCCAGATTTTAGTCCAGGTCCTCTAGACCTGGCACTCTGTATTCACTGTGTTATTCAGAAGTCAAAGTAACCAGAAGGTAGAGATAATGAAGAAGGATTTCCCAGTGTTTGGGGAATAGCAAGTGAGAAGGCCTGGAGTTTAGAGATAGAGTATCTTTGGCAAGAAACAACAAGATGGCCAGTGTCACCTGAGAGTAAAAGTTTCTGGAAGGCAGAGATCATATTGGATTTTTTAAATTAAAAAACAAATTCTAAATGCCTAGGATAGTGCCTCTATGTAAAAGGTGTTTAGTACATATCTCATGGGCCAGACCATTGAATGTAGAGTCTAATGACATACTTCATCCAGTAAGTTTGACTTCTGAAAATTTGGACTGGTCTGGGCAAGGGCAGCCAGAATTAGTGAAAAGCCTAAATTATAGAACTTTTGTTTTTGAAGAATTGCCATTTGTTTTTTATTCAAGTCTATATAGTAACCTGGTTATTTGTCAGGCTAATGAGACTTTATGCAAATCCAGGGAAAGTGGCTAATGGCAGTTGGAAGCATTGATCTGAGCAAGGGCTCAGAAAAGGAAATGTGGCCTTGAATTTTAAAAAAGCAGCATGCATGTTCCTATTACTACTTCTTCCTATAAATCATGTGGTCTAGGCCAGATGCACAATTTGGAATGGCATTAGTAGTGGAAAAGTACTTCAGAAGTTTGTAAAAAATAAGGTAATATGGAAGTAATTAGAGTTGAGAAATTCTCTGACAGAAAACTTGGAATTCTGCATTTTGTTACCAATGACTTGCAGGAAACAGAAGGGGAAGACTCTAAGTTCAGACCAGGGACATTCATGTCCAGAACATCAGTGAGTGTTATAGTCCCCATATCTTCCTGACTTGAACATATGGGATTATTACTGTTATGCAACAGAGCCAGCTTCTAATGAAGAGAAAATATCACAAAGGAGAGAGACCTTTAACAATAAAACAGGAGAAATTTAGTAAGACACTATAGGGCAGCATTGGGAGCCACTAGCATGGCATGCCGAAAAGCAAAGTGTGCCCTACAAATGCAGACAAGTCATGATGGTTATGATAATTGTCATCAAGAGGCTTTATCCTTCCTAGCTTTGTGACTTTACCTCCATTGTCTAGTCTTTACCATTCTTCTGCCTTGTGTTATAAAGGACAAAAGGTTGATATGAGGAGGAACAAAGGGGATAGCTGAGTTAAGGGATGAATGGGTAGTATATAGGAAGGTAAGGGAATGAATGGGAGTATATAGGAGAATATAGCTCAAACAGGCTAGTCACTGAGGCTAGAGACAGAGAGTACTGGGAGGAATTAAGCTGGTTCCTTCAACGCAGGGAAAGTATCTCTATGATACAAGAAGAATTGGGTTAGCCAGAAATGTTTTAGATCTGGCTGGAGGGTTTCTCTTGTTAATTTCTAAGGTCCCTTGAGGGAGGAGTCAAGAGGCTCCTCCCTGCCAGTGAAACTGATGTCTGTAGGAAGTCTCGGCTGGGTATTTCCTGCCCAAGATGTATACCTAGGTTTCCCTCAAGAGATAAAAGGAAAGTTATTTCTTCCCTCTTCAGCCTTTGCCTTAGTATTCAGTACAATGATTCACCAGAGACTTTTGCGTAGATAACCAACAGGTTTTTATTGATGTTAAGGGTAAGCTAAGGGAAAGAGGGTTTGAGGGTTTTGTAACTGCTGCTAGGAGAAAGCTGGTGCTGGGGGAAGGGTCACAGGAGAGAGGGTCAGACTGAGAGAGGCCGGCTTTCCCAGTCAGGAAGGTTTCACTGCCCTGAAGTAAAAGTATTTATCAGATCACTAAATAAGAGGGTGGCTTGATTTAGGATGTCCTTCTTGCCTACAGAAGCTAAACCCACAATGTCCAACCACCAAACTACCCTTCCTCCCAGGGCCCAATGGGGAAATCCAGGGAAAAATAGCAGGATGAAAAATTGAGAGGTCGGGTAGAGGTCCAGAGAAATCAGGCTAGGTCCAAATGCCCCAAAGACAAAAGGCCACCTGCAAAGGCAAAAGCCAAAAGGCCAAAGCCAAAAGGCAAAAAGCTCCTCAGTTGGAACCTCAGGACTATTTATAGTATCAGGCTCCAAGTGTTTTTCTGTGAACATTCTAAACTTTCTAACTGACAGGTTGCTACAGTCGATTTGCCAAAGCAAAAAGCTTTTGCTGCAACCCTCCATTACACTTGGAACCAGTGCATAGTATTGATTCTAAGATGGAAGGTAAGGGTTTTTAGAAAAAAGAGAGAGAGGCTTTTTGGAGAGGCCACTGAGGGGATTTTTAATGGAGGATCAAATAGCTCTTTCTAGAGGAATTTACAACCCAGTTCTTCCTGGAGTGAAGAAAGATGGATTATTATAATTGTGTTGAGCTCAAACATCAAATTCTTGCTCTGCTCTGAATGTTAGCCAGAAAGTTCTCATCACCAAAGTCCTTGGCACTGTCTAATGGCTCAGCATTAGAAATGTGCATGGTTTTATCAGTGGTGATAACATTGAAAAAGAAGCGCTACCATCTGCTTTGCCACTGTACCCTAAAAAAAACTGACTTGCAGCTGTGGAGAAAACCCTTCCTTCCTCCTTTCCTTTTGTTTCCTTTCCTTTTTTCCTTTCGTTTCCTTTTTAAAAAAGTGTTTAATGTATGTTTTTTAAAATTCATAATTGGTATTAATTTATTTGTTAAACATCCTCTAAGGGCGTACTTTGATGACTGGCATAGAACTGACCTTGGGCTAATTGTAATATCTAGCTATCATTCATAGAATATTTTAAGATTTACAGAGTGCTTTATAAATATCCCATTTTATTCTAACAAAAATCTTTTGAGATAGGTGCTATTATTATCCCCATTTTATGAATGAGGAAACTGAGTAAGCAGAGGAGAGTTTAAAATATCTAACCTAGTTGAGGTCCTAGATTATCAAATGCCATACATTTGTCCCTTTGGAACTATGCTTAGCATAGTTCTTGGTCTGTAATAAGGACTTAATAAATACTTTTTTCTATTCTTTCTTCTAAATTGACCTAATGTTAAGCTATCCTCTGGTCAAGATAGGACCTTGACATAATGGTAATAATGATACCTGCAGCAATTTGTATAATGTTTTAAGGTTTACAAAGTGCGTTGAATATCTTTTCTCACTTGATTCTCACAAAACACTGTGAGGTGGGGACCTTTATTATCGCCATTTTACAGATCAGAAAATTGAGGCAGAGAGTTAAAAGTGACTTGTCTAGGGGCACACAACTAGAAAGTATCTGAAGTAGAATATGCATTTCAAGTCCAGGGCTTTAACCACTATACCATCACTCTGGCAGAGTCTCCCATGTATTTAAAGAGATCAACATCATAACATTCAGGTATAGGATATTAGGTGCTGCTTTGCTCATCATGATCACCACATTCATTGGCCTAGTCATTTTAGAAGATTTAGATGAGAGTCGCTGAAGTTAGAGAAGGAGGAACTTCCTCTTCTTTCTTTCTTCTTCCCATTTCACCAGGGCTCAGGGACCCAATCCCATTACTGACTGGCTTGAGATTTAGACCTGCCCCATTTCCAACCTGGACCAGTTTATCCCTCCTTTAGACAACCTAGTGGCTTGCCTTTCTGGTGACTTTGATGACAAACCTAATGTGGGCACCCTGTCTGTATAGCTCAACTGTAGCTCAAGTCCCAAACCGAAGAGAGCCAGCCTCACCCTCTGGGTAACAGAGATTATAGATTTGTACTGCTATAGCTTAACAGGTCATTTCATTTCTCTGAGCATCAGCTTTCTCTTCTGTAAAACGAGGTTTGTATTTTCATTTTCCATGAGTGTCATGTGTCTATTTCTCCCACTAGTTTATAAAGCTTCCCCCAATTCTTACATTCACATATGTCTTTACGATTCTGTGGAGAGCAGAATGCATTAATGCTTTCTCACTCCAGAGTCCCAAAGCAGTTACACTCCAGAAGTTGGAGGGACAAGATGAGTAAATATCATCTTCTGAAGCTAAAGGTAATAAGAATGAACATAGAGATGTTGCAAAAGAGAGAGTTTTAAGAGATCATAAATTTGGAGCTAGAAAGAACTCTAGAGGACAGCCAGGACAATCTCATTATACAGATGACAATAATGTTGAGTTGAAGTGACCTACCCAAGGTCTCACAGATAGTAAATGGCAGAGAAAGAACTTGAACTCATATCTTCTTATGGTAAAATATTTTCTGATTTAATCCATTTCATTTTTTACTTTTTGCCACTATCATTTTCCCCCTTAAATTAGCCAAAAATGCTTAGTAGGTGGCACAAAGCTGTTTACAGCAGTTCAAGGAAGTTTTATATCCAACATCTGTTTTAAATCTTGACCTTTTAAGAGGGCAAATGCTTTAATATTTTGTGCATAAAATGCTTATTAAACAAATGTTTAGATTAGACTAAAAGTGGACATTCCATAGTCAGAGAACTATGTGGTTGGTATCCCTCAAGGAAAACAGAATGAAGCTGGTTTTCAGGAAATAAAGTTCATGAATCTTGTGGTTTCAAAAGGAACAGATGGTTAAAAAGTGATTTGTGAAGATGAAAGTACTGAGGATATGGGTCAATTGGACCTGCTTTCTTGTGCTCCAAGTAAAGATATGGACTTTAAGTGGCTTAGGAAAAATGAATAATTATTAAGTCTTTCCCCCCTTTCCCCAACTCCCCCTCTCTGTATCTGTCATTTCATCAATATAGGGAGCTCCCAGTGAAGAAACTATATCAATGTAGATTAACCCTTATTTACAATGTGTAGGCTTAGAGAATTTTCTAGGGCACTGAGAAATTGAGTGCCCAGGATCACAGTCAGTGTATGTCCCAGGAAGGTCTTAGATACAGGTCTTCTTGATGGCAAATCTAATGTTCTGTCCACTTTCCTGTAGTGCTTCCCATAATGAAGATGTATTTAAGGATAATAGATGTACAAGAGGAAAAGAAAAAGGGCTCCATGTTTGTGAATGTCTTAAATTCTGACTTGGAGGGAAATTTTTTTTTATTAACTAGAAAAATTGAGGATTAAAGGGAACTTCAGTAGTACTCATTTAAAAGCATTTTACCTACAACAACATGGTAGGTGAGTATTGTCCATATACTCCTTTGCTACTGCCTTCACAAGAGGATGTTGAGTGAAAGTGACAGAGTGAACTCACTTGTTTTTAATTATATTACTCACAAAATCTCTCCATATTCCTGGCCCCTATTTTCTTTTCTCTTGGTGATTAGCTAAGTTTTTTGTTACTTTATCTGGAACTGAGAGAGAAAACTACTGAATTCTTTCCTTCAAAAACATTAAAAACAAAAGATCAGATCCAAACCTCTGAAATCTCTAGACCCCAATCCTGAGAGATTTGATTTTCTGTTTGAAAACTTGTGGTTTATCTGGAATCCATTTCCTGTTTCTTTCCACCTGCTGCTACATGTTCTGCTGAATGAGAGATTATGTTAAAGGAAATGAACGGGTGGCAAAAAATTGGAAACTAAGTTACTACTCATCACTTGAGGAAAAACTGAATAAATAAACAATGGTTTATCTGATTTAATCTGATTGTCATTTCATACTAATTGTATAAGAAATCATAAAAGGAATGGTTTCAGAGAAACCCGAGAAAATTCATTTGAATTGATTCAGAGTGAAGTGAGCAGAACAAGAATTTACACAATAAACAACCTTGTAAAGAAAAAGTTTTCAATGACTTAAAAACTCATATCAGCACAATGACTAACCATATTTTAAAGGACCAGTGATTAAGAATGTTACCTATCTCCTAGTAATGGTAATAGACTCATGGTACATAAACACACACACATATATACAGAGACACATATTTCTATACTTATATTTAGATATACATTTTCTATACCTTGTAATATTTATTTCTGTACCCATATCTTTATATCACACATTTATACATATATACACAAATCCACTTATACATATATTGTATATATATTACATATCTAAGTATCTATCTATCTATCTATCTATCTATCTATCTATCTATCTATCTACCTAAGTATCTATCTATCTATCTATCTATCTATCTATCTATCTATCTATCTATCTATCTATCTATCTATTGTAATGGTGNTATCTATCTATCTATCTATCTATCTATCTATCTATCTATCTATCTATTGTAATGGTGAGGCACCAGGGATGTTAACTATTATTATTAAAATGTAACTAAATGGTTTGTGGGTTCACATTAGGTTGAAGGAGAGTCAGGACCAACCAGGATAGGGAGACCAGGGTTTACTGCCAAGCTGTTAACTGACATAGGAATGGCAGTTGGCCCAACAGTCACTCAGCCCACCTAGGCCAGGGTCTATGGAACTAGCAGGCAAAAAGGTAAAAG
The DNA here is from genome assembly GCF_016433145.1 of Gracilinanus agilis. Classification (NCBI taxonomy): domain Eukaryota; kingdom Metazoa; phylum Chordata; class Mammalia; order Didelphimorphia; family Didelphidae; genus Gracilinanus; species Gracilinanus agilis. The sequence continues at coordinate 138,514,105 of NC_058133.1, forward strand.
TTTATAACAATTTAATTGAGGGAAATAATAAAAGGATGGGAATAAGGGATTCTATACTTGAAACCTAAGGGCAAACCACAGGGGGCAAACGAAGGACTTGACTACACTATTCTATTGACCTAAGCCATGCAGGGCCCAAAGGAGCAGTACTAAAAGTCACAGGGAAAGCTCCTCCAAACCTGGTTCCAGCCAGGTTTGGTCAGCTCAGCTAAAGGGCCTGAAGATGGCTTTCAATTGGGGTCTCACAGTAAATCCAAGGATGGTCACAGGATGCTAAGAGTCAAGGTGATCCAAGGTACCCAGGTAGGGAGAGTGAGTTTGAAATGCTGTCCACCAGATCACAAACCACTTCCCCACTTGGTGCTGCTCTACAGGTCTGTTGTCCACTTGCTGAAAGCCTTCATCTCTCAGGATCCCAGGGAATTTGGATGCAGTTTTTTCCTAACTCTGAGATCTCCCAGGGTTAGCAACAGTTATGTCCTAACCACCATGGAGTCTCAGAGCACAAGCCCCACTTCCTGTTCCTTCATTCCATCTTGGAATCCTCCAGCTCTTTCTGCTAGGTCCAACACTAATAATAAATTAATTGCTAAATAACCCTCACAACAGTTCCCCCCTTTGCACAAAGCCAAAATTAACAAAATTTTGGTATTTGTGCACTACAAACTAAATTAAAATTCTAACCCAAAATAACAAACAACCTACACTAACTCTATTCTATCTAACACTATCCTACTCTACCCTACACTAGGGATTTCAACAAGGAAAGGTAAAAGGATAAATACATTGAATAGTTACATAGTCCAAAGCATAGAGCAACAAGTAACAATGCAAAATTTCCAACAAAATCAACAGCAAATATGAAATATCAACACAAAAGTCAAAACAAACATCACACATAACTCCTATTCTAATACAGAAATATCCTACCAACTAATAAATGCAAACCATTTTGAAAATTACATTTTAACACAACATTGCATAAGTCTTTATATCAAAATTAAAACAAAACATCAAACTCCCTTATGCAAATTACATTTGAATGTTTGCAACTCAATTATATCAAAATATTCACAGAATTTACATTTATACACACATATATATGACACAAAATACAATACATACATAATATATACATGTATGATATACATATATACATGTATGTACACACAACACATACATATCAAACATACATATGTACACCCTTTATATATAATACTTACACTATAATACAATTTACAATATACACATACTATATACACAACTATTTACATTATTTGTGATATGTGATCTGTAATATGTTGTATGTTCTTCATGTAATGCAAATTTGTTATGTTTGCTGTATCTGCACTGCAATGTACATTAGTACCATATCTTATCCTCTAACCTAATCTAATATTATATCTATTTCACCAAACTATCCTAAGCTACCCCTAAGATATTAGTATATTAGTCTAGCTACATCTACCTAAACAACTAACTAATCTTTGTTAGTAACTAACTATCTCTTGTTAGTACTTACTTATCCTATAGCTAATTCTAATTTTGTTAGTATTTATACATTGTTTCATTCCATAAGGAACACAATGTATCCTAACATGTTTGTGTCATATGTATCTGATTTGTTATGTTGTTTCTTTGCTATATTGTGTTGCAACATGGTACTGATGGATGCGTGATACCTACCAAAACTCCAGATCTCCTGCAGATCTCCTTTCTCCTTTTCCATTCCTCTAGGAAATCTCCTCTTCACTCCTGTTTTCCTCTTCTCCTTTTCTCCATCGAAGGTCTTGATAGTTTTGCGTGTAATGTTGGATGCATATGAGTATGTAGTGATACTATTTATATTACCCAAAATACTTCCAAACCATTTAATTCAAATTGTCCATGATTAATCCTCTTCTTTAGAAAATCCTTGAAAATGAAGTTTTTATCAGTTCAATTCATAAGTCCATCAGTCTTAATACAAAGTCCATAAATCCTGAATCCTGAATCCTCTTCATCCATGTCCTCTTTCATCCGAACGTCCTCTTTTGCTGGAATGGTCCTCTCCTTACTGAACTTTCTGACTGCAGACTCTAATTGACTGAAGATCTCAAATTACATAATCTCTTCTTCCTCTTCTTCTTCATTATTAACAATCTCTACAGTTTCATTATTTATTCCATGTGCTAATTTAATATGCAAACAATGATACCATGAATCTCTACCTAAAACTTTCACAGAAGATGGTGAAACTAGTACAACTGTGTAAGGACTTACCCAATTTTGTTCTGTTGCCGATGTTTTGGCAAAATTTTTCACATAGACCATATCACCTGGTTGAAAATTATGAAGAGAATAATCCAATGGACTAGATTGAATTAATACTCCCATATCTTGTAATTCTCTTAGCCTCTGCTGTAAAGCACTTAAATATGAAGCAATTTGGCAATCACCTCCTAAAAGTGATGCATAAACAGCCTTACAAGTTTTTGCTTGAAGTGGAGCATGTCCAAAGAGCATCTCATACGATGATATATGTAGATCTGCTCTTGGCCTCGTACATAGGTAAAACAAAGCTATGGGAAGAATATCTGTCCATTTAAGATGAGTTTCAGCACAGAGTTTCCAACCATAGTCTTGAGTTCCCTATTCATACACTCCACTTGACCTGAACTCTGTAGGTGATAAGGAAAATGATATTTAGGTGTTCTTAGATTCTCATAGACTTTTCTAAGGATGTCCTGAGTGAAATGAGATCCCTTATCCAAATCTATGGTTAAAGGTACACCAAATCTAGGCACAATTTCCTGGAGTAACACTTTCACAACAAAACTAGCTATATTGATATTTGATGGAAAAGCTATCTCTCTATCTCTCTATCTCTCTATCTCTCTATCTATCTATCTATCTATCTATCTATCTATCTATCTATCTATCTTGGATTTGACTAATGTGAGATCTTGTATTTCTTGACTGTGCATACTTATTTCTAGGGCCTTCTTTTTATTTTTCAAGTGGAGAATTTTTGTTAATTGAAAGACATTTTAATTTTAAATTGAAGGAAAGGAGAGATTGTCTACTAACCTAGAGTTCCTTACTGACAGAGAAGCAATCAAGTTAAATTCATTAGTAGTAACTCAACAAAATCTGGAGAGTCAAGGATTAGAAGATACAGTCTAGATTAGATTGTTCTACTGGAAATCCTAATTTTTATACATATAATTGTATATAAATGTTCCTATTTTCTTATACCAAACTCAGCCCCTACATCCCACCCTCTTCCCCACACCAGCCTCAATATTACTTCCTACTCAAATACTAAGGATATATCTTGTGTAAAAAGACGACGGAGGAAATTTCAGAATTATAGAAACAAAACAACCAACTAAGCTTTTAAGCTGAGGTTTTGGGTGGGGAGGCCAGTTGTTGTAATTTACAGTGAGAATGAAGAGCATTATGTATCATGAGAGCATCTAGTAGCAGGAATGATGAAGAATGGCCAAGTCTAGGAAATGTTTTGCAATAAAAAATGACAGGGCTTTGGTGACAGATTTAATATAAGGTATAAAAGAAAAGGAAGAGTCCTAGCTAACCACAAGTTTTCTTGCCTGAAATGCTAGAAGAATAGTGAAGCTTCTGTATACAGTCTGGGATAATTGAGATCCTTTGGTGGTAGAGGGGAGATATTTTAGCCATGTGCTTGAAGTGGAATAGAAATCTTGATTTGAGATAAGGAGAGAGATTAGGGCTTGACATGTAGATGTTTGGTTCATCTTACTTGTCATGAAGTTTTCACTGAATCCTTGGCAGTAGATGAGTTCATCAGTAGAATGAATAAAGAGAGGGGAAGAACCCAAGGATGAGGACCATCTCAGGCAACATCTGTAGTTAGTGAATGTGAAGAAGAAAAGAATCAGATCATATCTATTGAGAGGGAACAACAAGAGAAAGACCAAGTGGAGGGCATAAACCATTATATTATATCATCCATTATGTATTTGATTTTTTTAAAATCACACTCATAGAGAATATAACCACAAGCCCAGTAGAACAAAATGCTACCCTTACCAGAAGTATCCTGTGTGTTGTTGTTCAGTTGTTTCAGTCATGTCCACCTCTTCCTGACCCCTCTTGGGATTTTCTTGGCAAAAATGCAGAATATATGCATATATGTTACAAGGTACATAAAGTATAAACATATACATTTAAAAATATGTTTAAGTATAGGCACAGGAATAAATGTTTTCTTGAAGTGGTTTGCCACTTTTTTCTCCAACTCATTTTATAGATGAAGAAACTGAGGTAAACAGGGTAAATGACTTTCCCAAGGTCACACAGCTAGTGTCTGAGATCAAATCAGATTTGAACTCAGCTCTTCCTGTTTACAGGGTAGGTGCTCCACTGTGCCACCTATCCTCCTTATTATCTTCTATGGTAATTCTTAAAATAAATGCCCCCAAAACATCCTTTCCAAAGGAGTTGGGGGAAGTAATTTTGCAAATATGGCATCTTCAATTTTGTAGGCTGAGCCAAATGCCTGAGTCTAGGAAATAAATCTATTCCCAGGGCTGCTGAGACTTATGCCATCTCTGCTGACTTAGTGTGCCAGTAAGGATTCTTGGTAATGTTTATAAGTGTGCCAGGTTTAGGTTTCAGGCTTGCATCAGCTCATATCTTATTTTTGTGTAAGCTGCTTGCTAAGGAAAATGCTGAATATGGACCTATGGGATGAAAAATGTATTGAACTACTGTATTCAGGACAATTGACAGACTAAAAATTAGGATGAATTATAGAGAGCTATTCTAAAATAAGACCTATGGCTACTAACTCATGAGCTAATATCCAATAGAATTAGATTCTGAAAAGGAAGACTTCATAAATTCTTGGTCTGTCCCATTGACTTCCCAAGAGCAGTCGTTTTTGTTGTGCTCTTCTCTTTCTAAAGAAGTAATTTCATTAATACGTGTACATTTCTAAATTAAAATTTTTTTCTGGTCCTCTTGAGGGATTTGGCAGCTTCCCACCTCAATCAATCAATGAGCCAGCATTTATAAAGTACCTATTATGTGGCAGGAGCTATGCCGAGTGTTGGAGACATAAAGACAAAGATAAAACAGTAAGGGCAGTTAAGTGGCTCAGTGGATGGAGAGCTGGGCCTGGAGATGGGAGAACCTGGGTAAAATCTAGCCTCTGACACTTCCTAGCTTTGTGACACTGGGCAAGGCACTAGCCCTTCTGCCATGAAACATATACTTATTATCAGTTCTAAGAAGGAAGATAAGGGTTTAAAAAAAATGAAACAGTATCTGTTCTCAAGGAACTTACATTCTATAAGGGAAAGAAACATGTACACATATAAATATTTATAAAACAAATACAAAGTAAATCCTGGGTAATTTTACCAAAGAAACAGAAACGACTAGGAGTTGGGGCTGGGAATCACAAAAAGGCTTCCATGTAGGAGATATCCTTTGGATTGAACTTCGATGGAGACATAAGAATTCTAAAAATCAGAGGTGAGGAAGAAATATGTCCCAGTGATGTACAAAAGCCTGGTGATAAAGGATGGAATTCTGTGTGTGAAGAACAAGAAGAAGGTTCATTTTAGCCTTGCAATAGATTGTTTGGAGAGGAATTAGAGTAGCCCAGAAATTAGTCTACAAGTTCATCTAGCTTAGTTGAAAGCCAGTTTGTGAAGTGTATTAAATACTAAATAGAGGAGTTTGCCTTTGATTTCGGGGACCTCCAAAAGTCTCTTAAACAGGAGAGTGATGTAATGCTTTTTTTTTCTTTTGTAGTGATATGGTATGTTTTAGGAATATCCTTTGGAAGTTGTGCACAAGGAGAATTGGAGAAATCTGAAGTTTGGCAAGTAATGATTCCAGGGGACAAAGCTATGCAGTTCTGGGAGCTAGGGATCATAATTGGGCATTATGGGTAAAATTGTCAGTGCTGAAATAACACACCAGAACTAGAAAATTTAGGAATCAACAAGGATTTATTGAGTTCAATAGCAAGGGAGCCCTACCTGCACAGGCAGAGACCTCCTAAAGATAAAAAGGACAAGGCTTATATAGGTTTTAATTAGGCAAGAAATAAATTAGTTTTGAACATTTCTTGATTGGACAGAGCTTGTTCCTAGAGGCTTGGGGATAAGATTGGAGATATGTAACAGGCTAGGCACTTCTTTGGGTGAGCTATTTCTCATAACCCCATCTTAATAGATGGGAATGTAATACTTGCCTTCTCAGCAGAAAGAAGGTTGGAAAAAAGTGTGGAGGCTGCAATATAAATAGAGTTGGAGACAAAATAGAGGAACTACAGACAAAATGGAGTTGCTTTAGTTTTTTTGGCTACCTTACAGAGAAATCTGTCAGTTACCTTATAGTATATAAAAATTTTATCTTCTCAGATAATTTAAATATTCCACACAGAAGGTGGAGGGCATCACTGAACAAAGGAAATGCTTTAAGCTCACTATATTCAGTTAGGTTTTCCATTTTTTTTGGTCTAAAATAATAAAATCATTTATTTTTTTTCTGGGATATATTTTAAATGGTGTTTGATTAATTTACCAATGCTCTTTTTACAAACTAGCTCCAGGGGCAATAAGAATGACTTTGAAACAAGCTATATTTTCCTTCTGGAAATAATAAGGCAGATTGGGGGGAAATTTTAGAAAAGGATAGAATTTATAGGATAATGTGGTACAATGGATAGGTTTTAAATTGAAGCCAAACCACCTAGATTTAAATCTCAGTTCTGCCATTGTGACCTTGGGCAAGTCTCTTAGCTTTTCTGGGTCTTGCTTCCCTCATCAGTAAAATGAGACAGTTGAACTAGAGCACTTCTAAGGTCCCAGTAATTCCTAGCACATAATAAGGACTTAAAAATGCTTGTTGATTTATTGATAGATAAATTTGGGAGCTTAGTTATAATCAAATATATGAATGACTTTGTAAAAAATTTTGTTAAAAATTATCAATAACAATAATATCTGATTTTGAAATAGTGCTTTAAGCTTTGTACAAGTGCTTCATATACAGCATCTTAACTTAAGTTGGTATTAAAGGATAAATAAGACTTTAAAAAAATCCCCACCATATCATAGGAACCAGCTTATTAAAGAGAAGATATATCATTTGTATGCTGCGATGCTCATAATTGTTTAAAAAAAAGAGAAGGCTGGTTGGGCTCCAATTTGCCTACCCCATATATGCCTGAGAATTCTTTCCTCACACTCCTTTATATATGTTGATTAAACCCCTCCAACAAATCTAAGTCTTTATGAATTCCTACCTGATTTAAGTCTTGGCCTTCCTGAATCATCTTTACTAAATTATCCTGCCTTCAATCCATTCAGTCATCAAGCCTGCATTCTTTTAATATTTTCTATGTTTTCAGCACTGTGCTGAATGGGGAGAAATGGATGATATTGAAGAAGCAAAAGACTCTGCCTATGGATTTGCAATTTAATTGGGGGAGAGGAGACATAGGGGAAAAATTAGAGAAGAATTCAGCTGTCAACATGCAAGTTAGTGTAAGAGATTGGTTTGAGATTGAATACACAGGTATACCCATATACTTTTGGGATTGTCTGGCAAGGGATGGTTAGAGTAGCTGGATGTTAATGAGATATTATCAAAAGAGCCAGAGACCTAGGGCGAAAAACCAAACAGCCCAACCAGACCTCTAACATATTAAGTGCAAGAAGCATGTAAATAGCATGCACAAGAAAAAAACAACTGGATGTTTATCTAGTTTATGTGTTATGGGATGTTCTGGCGTCACCAAAGAAGTGGCAAACAGTGACTAGAATGGGGCAGGAAGTGGAATGCAAAATAGAGGGATTTGTGACTTGTTCATTTAGAGATAATGTCCCAACTGTTATGCTGTTCACACCTCCAGCTGCTTGTCTTGCCTGATTTCAGGATGCTGGAGGTTCTAAGTATAGGCAGGAAGGATCTCACTATGCCGCTATGGCAAGCAAGTATTAAAAGGATTGGGGCATGGAAATAAGTAGTTGTACCATATAACATCAAAATATACTTTAAAGGAAGTTGTTTAGCCTGAGATACTCAATAATTCATTTTTACTCTGCTTCACTTTTTAAAATTCAAAGATATTTTATATTCACAATTACATGTAATAATAATTTTTAACATATATTTTCCAAAATTATAAGATCAAGATTATCTCCCTTCCTCTTCATCCTCCCCTCTCTCAGAGATGGTAAATAATTTGATATGGATTATACATGTTTAATCATGCAAAACATACTTCCATTTTGGTCATTGTTGCAAGAGAATACTCTAAAACCAAAAGCCTGAAAATAAAACTATAAATAAACTAATGTTAAAGATAGTATGCTTTGATCTGCATCCGACTCCAACTTTTCTTTCTCTGGAGGTGGAGGTATTCTTTGTCATAAGTCCTTCAGAATTGTCCTGGATCATTGTATTGCTGAGAATAGCTAAGTCTTTCAATGTCGAACATTGTACGATATTGCATTTACCATGTACGATATTGCCTTACCATGGATCTGCTTATTTCACCCTCTATCAGTTCATGTAGATCTTTCCAGCTTTTCCTGAAATCATCCTGCTTATCATTTCTTATACACAATAGCAAGGGTCAGCAATGTATGGCTCTTGAGCCATATCTGGCTCTTTTGAGGGCCAGATATGGCTCTTTCTGCTGGAGCCATAAAGTCAATTTTTTTTTCAGGCGCTGTTACAGGAGTGGCACTGTGAGCACTGTACAGCTCTCACGAAATTACATTTTAAAAAATGTGGCATTTATGGCTCTTATGGCCAAAAAGGTTGCCGACCCCTGCACAATAGTATTACATCACCAACATATTACCACAATTTGTTCAGCCATTCCCTAATTAATGGATATCACCTCAATTTCCAATTCTTTGCTACCACTTAAAAGTTTCTACAAATATTTTTGTACAAGTATGCCCTTTCCCCTTTTTTATGATCTCTTTGGTATACAGACCAAGTAGTGATATTACAGGATTAAAGAATATGCATAGTTTTATAACCTTTTAGGCATAATTCCAAATTGCTTTCCAGAATGGGTGGATCAGTTCACAATTCCACTAACAATGCATTAGTGTCTCAATTTTTCTGCCTCGCTTAAAAAAACATTTATTTAGCACCTGCTGTGTGTCTTCCTTCCTGCCACTAGTGTCTCCTCACTTCAATCCATTCTCATCACTCAGCTGTCAAAGTGATCCTCCTAAAACATGGCCTGACTGTGCTACTCTTCTACTTATTAAATTCTACTAGTTCCCTATTACCCTAGGATCAAATATAAAATCATTTGTTTGGCATCCAAAATCCTATATAACTTGTAAACTCCCCTAGTTCTGGTCTTCTTATATCTTACGCTCTCAAATACTTTAACATCTAGTAATTCTGTACTGTTTCTTGAAAAAGACATTTTAGCTTTTGACTCTGGGAATTTTTTCTGACTGTCCTGTCTACCTGGAATGTTTTCCCTCTTCTTCATATTTAGGTTTCCTTAACTCTTTTTTTTTTAGTCCCAGCTGAAATCCCATTTTCCATAGGAAGCCTTTCCTTATTCCTCTTAATTCTAGTGCTTTCCCTGTTTTGATTATATCCTATTTAACCTGCATATAGCTTGTTTGTGAGCTTCTCTACAGCAAGAGTTATCATTTGCCTTTCTGTAGTGCTTAGCATAGTGCATGGCAAATAGAGGGTGCTTAATAAATGTTTGTTGACTAGCAGATTCTTTGACAGTCATAGAGAATACAAAAAGGGAACCGTACATTCAACATTTTCTGGGTAAATTGCTATTTTCATAGAATCATAACTTTAGAGATTGAAAGGAACTTAGATGCTATCTAGTCCAATCCCTTCATTTTGCAAAAAAGGAAACTGAGATTCAGAGAAATTAAGTGACTTTCCTAGGATCATCACACTAGGAAATATTGGAGGGGAGATTTGATCCTGTCTCCCAGTTTCCAAGTCCAGGGTTCTTATCCATTATATTACACTGCCTCTTAGGAGTTTTGAGGTACCCCTTTCTGCTGATTTAGAAATAGATGGAGTGACAATAGTACCAGAGGTTTTTTGAAAGTTTGTGGACTAATTCTATATACTTAATAGGTTTATAGTGCTAAAGTTGGAAGAGATCTCAGAAACCATCTAGGCCAACTTCCTCATTTTGTAAATAGTAAAAATCAAGACCTAAGGAGACTAAATGACTTGCCCAAGGCCACACAGTTATTAAGTGTCAGGGGGAGAATCTGCAAGTCCTCTGATTTCAGATGTTCCTTAGGCTATGTTGGTTGATTGAGACTTGGAAGTCAGAAAAATACATTTTTTAAATGAAGTTTTATTATTTAAGTTATCAAAGATATATTGCTTTAAAGATATCTTGTAAACTTGGAGCAAAGTAGCTCTTGGATCATTTATTTTGTAGAAAAAAGGTCTGCTTTAAAATTCTTTTATTTGCTTATGCCCAGAGAACTCAGCCACTGTGAAATTAGACATTGGTTATCATGCTTTGTGTATTTATTTTTAAGTCCTACCTATTTCCACCCCTGTTGCTTCCATGACTTTTTATTTGAGACTTCATGCAGAAATCATATAGCTCACACACTGACTGGGTTAGCACACTTCTGCTCTTATTGGTCCTTATATTTTCTTATTCTTCACTTTTTCCTTCTAATGAAAAAATGATTAAAAGCTATTGCTTAGGAGATCATCAAAGACTTCTTTAAATTCAGATGCCCTTTGGAATAACAGATAAGAGAAGATTATAGAAAGGAAGCAGTGTCTGCAGAATTATTATTGGATGTAACTTGGCCAAGAAGGAGCTGTAGGTGTTAAAGTTTCATCAACTCATTTCTCACTTGCCTCCGATGCACACAGTATAGTCTTCCTATTATAGACAATTTTTCGTTATTATAAGTCTCTACCTCCATTGCAGTTTCCCTCAGGTGTTTCATCATAAGGTGAGGGATGTGGAAGATTGAGCCGACAGAATGCAAGTTCTGGCAGGTTTCTGACAATCTGTAAAGTCTTCTAATGGCATAAATCAGGAAGTCTCGAGTTCAAATCTGACTTCAAACACTTTTTAACTGTCTAACTCTGGCCAAGTCTCTTAACCCTGATTGCCTAGCCCTTGCTACTCTTATGTCTTCAAATTGATACTAAAGATAAAGCAAAATGTGATCCTGGGAAAGTCACTTAACCTCTGTGTCTCAGTTTCCTCACCTGTAAAATGGAGATAAAAACCCACCTCCCAGGGTTGTTTTGAGGATCAAATTAGACAATAATTATTAACAGGACAGTGTCTGGCAGAAAGTAAATGCTATATAAGCTATTATGTTTACTATTCATTATTGATGCATTGTACCTGCTGTTCAAGGTCCAGTTGAAATTTGGAATGATTTACCTTTGAAATGTCTAATTTTATCAGCCTCTGCAACTCATTTACAAAATTTACTAAGATGATGAGAAGTTGTCTAGTCATTAAATAAGAACTTATTAAGAGGTTGCTAGGTTGCACAGTGGTTAGAGCACCAGGCTTGGAGTTGGGAAGACTTGGTTCAAATCTGGCCTCAGGTACTTCTTAGCTGTCTGACTCTGGACAAGTCTCTTAACCCTGATTGCCTACTCTTGCCACTCTTATGTTTTAAATTTGATACTAAAATAAGACAAAAGGTAAAAATAAAAAAGAGTTTACTCTGTTGCAGGAATTGTACTAAGCTAAAAACTGGAGATAATAAACAAAGGAAAACCAGTTCCACTCCTCAAGGATCTAACATTCCAATGGAGGAGGAGGCAACATGCAAATAGGAAGTTGTAATGATAATAATGACAATAACAAGAGCATCAGCTGCTAATAACTATATAGCATTTTAAGAACTAAAAAGAACTTTATATACACTATCTCATTTGATCCTTGTAATAATTTTATAAGTTAGCCAACAAGCATTTCTTAAAAACTTACTATATAGTGGGCACTATATATATCAAGGGCTGGGGATACTAATGCAAGAAAAATAAAGGTAGTTTTCTACTCAGAGAACTTACATTCTAATGAGAGAAGACAGTACACAAAAGAGTCCTAACATTTGGGTGGGAAATACTCTTGGAATTTCAACAAAGTCTAGAAAGTAAGAAGCAGAGATGGTAGGGGGAGGAAGATTGACCAGCTTGAGCTCTTTCTTAAAATGCAGAATCATTATATTTGTTGAATGAATGGAAGTTTCTATGCATTTCAATTTAATTCAATAAACTTTAATTGAGAACCTACTACATACCAAATATTTGGAGTGAAAAAATGGTCCTTGCCTTTAAGAAGCTTTCATTCTTAAACAGAAACTGAGGCTCTTATTTTTAAAAGATAGTCATTATGTTAATGCTTTTTGTTTTTACACCAAAGTTATTTCTCATTGTGAACATTTTTCTTACTTGGCCCCTCAAAGTTCCCCACTTCTCTATTGTTAGGAGGGAAATGTGTTTCCTTAGCTGTTCTCTTGGATCTTTACATTAAAACCACTCAGAATTTAATTGCCTTTTAGCATTTATTATCATTTACATAGTAATTATTGTCTATATATTGTTCTCTTGGTTATACTAATTTGCTTCTTCTCAGTTCATATAAGTAAATCTTCCAGCCTTTAGAATTTCTGACATTGAGCATTTCTTTTGGCTCAATAATAACCTCTTTATACTCATGTGTCCCAATTTGCTTAGCCATCCCCCAGTTGATGGGCACCTGTGTTGTTTTCCTTTTTTGGGGAGGAGTTTAAATTCTCTTGAACACAGGTCACACTTTTAGTCTATCAATGGGTTTACTCAAAGTTATATTTGTCTTCCTTCTCCGTCATGCCAGAGTGATCATGAGTCTGTCTGTCTCTTTGGTTCTCTTTTGGTCTTTCTGTTTCTAATTCTGCCTCTGACTTTTTTCTTTTCTTTCTCTCTTTCTATCTCAAAAATGCAAGACAATTTCTTTGCTTTCAGTCTTTCTTGCTGCATGTAGAAAAATAGCCTGTTGTGCTGCATATTGAATATAGAGTTGTGTTTTCACTTGCTAAGGTCAATTCATGTTTTAATAATGTGTTTTGTGCTATCTCAGTCCCCAGAGTTGAGTGTTTTTCTTGATTTTGATCTCTTAACAGATCATTTTATACATAATTGTTAAAATCACACAGGTCAGATGGATGACCTTGCTAGATGTAGAGAATGCTTTTGTTTGAAGATTATTATATCTTGGGTAAAAGAAAATAAACCCATTTCCTGAAATAGAATTTCTATCAGCACTAAATGATAAAATGCTACTAAAATAAGGTGATATTTTTAAAAAGCACACCATAACAATAGTAAATGAAAGAAGCAAATATTGGGACCTGAATGTTTTGGACCTTTCTAGAATTGCATTTGAGCTAAAATTGAAATGCCAAATCACATAAAAGTTAAAATAGAAATTTCCTTCAGCATTATCATCATCCTATATTAAATATTAAACATTAATTTATTTCATGCTCCTGGCAGGTCTCACAATGATTCAGTGTTTAATGAAAAAAAATTTTCCTGCCTGATGATTCCTGTGTTCTATAACAGTCTTCTGTATGTTTATTCGCTCTGGATTAACAAATTCTCTCCTGCTAGTGCATGTTTAAACATAATTTGTAAGTCATGTATGAATACATTTATCTCAGAGGTGACCTATAAGTGAAGTTTGTAAACTCCCTTAACTTGAGTGAGATGCCTGTTTTCCTGGCTAGGAGGAGAGCCAAGCATGAAAATAGGCTGTGGCCCATATTTTTAGGACTAATGGGAGTATAATATTGATAGTGGTAGTGTGGAATATGGATTGTGCTGGGAATTAGGATACAAAAAACATAGAGTCCTAGAATACCAAAGCTGGCAGGGACCTCAGAGATCATTTTGTAAAATACTTTGATTTTATGATGGGGAGAGGATAGTTCTCAAACATAACACTCATTCCAAGTCATCCTACTACCCTCCACAACTTGGTAGGACCTGTAATGATTTATATTCCACTGAACTTCACACAACAAGGAGAAATCAGAGGGACACGTTTATTGGAAATTACCTTGGTATTTATTAAACTTGCAACCATTATTGGACAAGTCACACATAATTCTCCCAAGTCTTCTTGAGACTGGGAACCTCGAATCAGAGAAATACAGAACTTTAACACTTGAAAGCACCCTAATTATCCTCCTTCTTCTCCTCTGCCTTGATAGATGGCAGTTTAGTACTCAGGTTGCTTATGAAATTATAAATTGCCTTCAGATTATTTATGATTACTTTATCTGCAAAGTAAGCTAACAATGATAATTATGATGATGATAAATGCTCCAAATCTTTAGTCTACTTGCAGTGAAATGCTTTCAATATATAGAGACCTAGCAGAAAGAACTAAAAAAACATGTAAGAGCAGAATGAGTCCATGCATCATCCCCCTCATCCTGTCTGCGAATGGAGTTGTATTGAGAATGCTTTTGGTGAACCCTCAGAAGATAAACTAACTTGCTGATACTTTTATGCAACTATAAAAAGCAGTTATTTTATCCAACTGCACCATAGTCCCAATCTCTAAATTCTAATGCCTTCTCTTTCTTCATTATTTTTCTTGTCTATGGCTTGTTCATGCACGTGTCTTTGCTTGTTGTCTCCCCCGCTAGATTGTGAGCACCTTGAGGACAGGGATTAACTTTTGCCTCTTTTTCTATCCCCAGTGCTTAGAATAGTGTCCTCAATAAATGTTCATTGCATATCTGACTGATTATATCCAGGACTTCCTACTCTAATTTTTTGCCTCCTCTAAAATCACAGTCTCTGTACTGAGCACTTAATTTTTTTAGAAGAGCTTCAGTGATACCTAGTTTTGTCTACTAATAACCTAAGTTTCAGGACTTAAATTTTGACCAATTGATCTGCTCTGGGTTAAATAATGCCATTGGTTGTGCATGAGAGAAAGCTGTCTCTTAAAAGTATGATACAGAAGGGTTGTGTTTTATAGGACAAAATTTTTGTAGTCATTAATAAAAGGATAGCATTGCTTGTTCATATCTTATGGTCAAAGACTTTATGCTTTTTGCTGCCATTCTACAAGAGCCAAGTACAGAATTCTTTCTTTCTGTTAAAAAATCAATATACTTTTCTCCATCCCTAACCTCCAGGCAATGTGCTTTGTAAAGGAGCTTGTTTTTTTTGGGATGTATATGTTGTATCAAAATAAAATATATTCATTGATTTAAAAAGATAGACCTTATATGTTTTCTGGTTCCAAAGATTTCCTTTTTCAAGTAAAATGTTCTGTGAAATATGAGTATTATGTGTCTATTTTCCTAGAATATATTGAAGGAAATGATTTCTATTGTGTACATTTAGTGGTGTAACAGCTAATAAAAGTTGTATTTTGTACTCACTTGTTTTTCCTTTAGTAGCTAAGCCAAGATAACAGCATTTGTTCAGCAACCATTGAAGATGTGATTGCTGGGGCTATGAAAATGAGATTTCAAAAGGGTCATGGTAGCTTGGAATATTTAAATAGATTAGATAATAATAGTGAAGTTATGTAGGAAGTAGAAAAGGGAGTTAATAGAAAGTTGTAGACTTATAATTTGGTAAAGAAAAACACTTATTTGAATATGGACTTTAGCCTAAGATTATAGTCCAGAGTGCTTTACTAGTCTGAGGGTAGGAGGGGTGTAGGAGGGTATGGAAGGGGAAAGAGGAAGGAGAAGGAGAGAGGGAGAAAACAAGAAAGAGAGAGAGAGAGATGGAGTTGAGTGAGTGATATGAAGATCTGTGTATTCCTCAGATGGGTTTAAAATTGGTAATACATTCCAGGAAAATATAATATTAGAAGGTGGCTTAATTTGAGAATAAGCTAACATGGATTGTCTCATGAAACTGCTCTCAACAAGAGGACACAAAGTTTAATATAAAAAGGACAAGATCATATATCTGAGGGGAAATAACACACGTTTATGGAGATAGAGAATTATTGTCTAGGAAGCAATTTCAGACAGATCTGTGGGTAATGAATGGTAAGGATGACAGATTTAATGTGAACATCTGGAACATAGGATTTTAGATCTGGGAGGGGCGCTCAGACATTGTCTAATAGTCCAACTCCTTCTTTTATTTATTTTTTAAGCCTTATTTTCAGTTTTAGTGATAACTCTAAGGCAGAAGGGTAAGGGCTAGACAAATAGCATTAAGTGACTTGGACAGGGCAACACAGCTAGGAAATGTTTGAGGCCAGGTTTGAACCCAAGTCCTCCCAACTGCAGGTCTGGCACTCTATCCATTGTGTCATCTAGCTGCCCTACTCCTTTAACAGATGAAAAAACTGAGACTTTATGATAGAGGTTCTTGAAATTTTATATGTATATTTCAGCATAAATGGTTTCTTTCATAATCCTGTGTATTTTGTTTTGTACGTATAAAAACATTATTCTGAGAAGGGGTCCATTCTGAGAAGGGGGTTTAATCGGACTGCCAAAGATGTCCATGATGCAGAAACCATTTCCCTACAGGTAAGTGGTTGTTTGCCTGTGGTCACACTAGTAATAATAATAAACTTATGAAAGGCAGTTGTGATATGGGGGAAAGAAAGCTGGCCTCAAAGCAAGAAAGACGAGAATTCAAGTTCCCTCTCTGATACACACTATCTGTGATTCTGGGCTAATCATTTAACTTTTTAATATTCCAGACAGCTCTCTAACAATATAAGTTGCTGAGAAGGTGCCAGAATTTGCAGAAGGAACTTGAGTTTCCTCCTCTAAGAGTTTCCCATACCAGTGAAATCCCAAGTCCAATCCCCATCCTTCACATTATTTTTGTAGCTCTTTAAGGGTTACTAAGCACTTTTCTTACAATAATCTTATAAATCAAGTAACAGAAGCATTCTTATCTTTGCTTGAAGAAACTGAGACTCAGAGAGATTAATTGACTTGTTCATGGTCTCAGATACTATGGGTCAGCACTGGTACTTGAACTCAGGGCATCTTTTCTTTAATTTAAAGATATTTTATTTTCCTAATGATGTGTAATAGCAATTTTCAACTTACATTTTCTAAAATTATAAGATCCAAATTGTCTCCCTCCCTCCCTTCCCTCTTCCTTCTCAGAGATGTTGAGCAGTTTGATCTAGGTTATGCATTTGCTATCATGCAAAACATACATCTGTATTGGTCATTGTTGTAAGAGTATACTCATAGAAAACCAAACCCCCAAATAAAAGCACAAATAAACTAAAGTGAAAATAGTATACTTTGATCCTCATTTAGTTCCAATTGTTCTTTCTCTGGAAGTCAGTAGTATTCTTTGTCATAAGTCCTTCAGGATTGTCCTAGATCATTATATTGCTGAGAGTAGCTAAGTCTTTCACAGTTCTTCATTGTACAATATTGCTGTTACTGTGTACAGTGTTCTCCTGAGAACTCGGGGCTTCTGACTCCAGGTACTTCCCCACACAGTGCCTTGTTGTAAGAAATAGCAGAGCCGGGATTTGAGCTTGAGTCTTCTGATTCTTAATCCAATATCTTTCTCATAAACCACAATATCTTTCTCTAAACTGTAAATGAAACAGCTAGTTAGGGAGAATATAGAACTAGAGTGGTTCTTTCTTTGTGCTTCCATCCCAAAAACCATGCTGACAACCTTCCTGACAGTTTTGCATTCATTCTTCTGCTCACACATGAGTCTTTATGAATACTTTATAGGATTTCCATTTTGGAAAATTTTGCACCTCCCTCTCCTCCCTTTGTCTCTTCTATCTAGTAACATTTGTGTGCTTTGAGAATTAAACAATAATAACAATATAGGTCTTCATTTGGCATCTTTTAACCTATCAGGAAACTAGATTAGCTCCAACTAGGAACCAAGCACATGCTGTATCTGTAGGGTGTCTCCTGAATGTGAATCATCCTCTGCCACATTGGAATGAGGCAAAGGAACTTATGGCCAAGCTTGAATTCATCAGGGTCTTCGGGACCCACTCTTCAGATATTTACAAGCCCAGTTGCTTGACCTGATCTTGCTGGCTCCATTCATTCCCTGGTATTTAGAGAGAGAGAACATTTGACACTGCTGTGTCTCATTATAAGACCCTAAAGACTTTCTTCCTCTATTCTGCCTATTAAACTCCCACCACTTCCTCCTTATTAAGATAAAAAATAATGAAGGCTGCTATAATAATATAAATTAGTATTTTAATTAAAGCCATGCTGATAGATAAAGTCATTAGACCACGCGCTTGTAAGAATTTAAAACTGCCGCCCCAGCCATTACTATTACCTCCCGTCTCTTCCTGAAATCTGCTAGCCAAGAGGGCGACTCCCTTCTAACCCAGGAGATTTAAACTGACCTCTGCGTGGTGACGTAGGCATCCCCACGCCCAAAGAACAGGAAACAGAAACCCATTGGACCACGGGAAATGTAGTTTGATAATTTCCATGTGTCCTTAGAAAATATATATACTTTTAGATGGCATCTCTCAAATTTCACTTTTACATCCTTTAATTCCCATGATTCAGAAGGCTTCTGCCTATTTAGGCAAGTCTATGCTCCCTTCACTTGTTACATGATCTAATGAGATAATATATGAAAGCTCTTTCTAAACCTTAAAGCACTATATAAATGTTAACTGGTATTATTCTTATTACATCTTCCCACTCTTTCATCCAATTTCAGTGTACATATTGGCTTTTCTGTTCATCAGACTCCTAAATTCCCCAAATCTTTTACTCCATCCATTCAGCTATCCACTGGGAAGATTATGTTAGAGATCATCATCATGCTCTATTCATAACTGTTTCCTTCATGATCCTGAACTCTGAAATCTGATTATAATTCTCTGGCTTTCCATCTCTTCTGCTGCTTCCTTTATCTCAATTTGACTTCCAGTCATTCCTTCCATTTCTCCTTATCCTCCTAGTCCATCACTCCTGATATGTTCTCACTTTCTTCCCTTCAGGTGCTTGATCTTATAGTTGATCAATCAACTACACACTTTTTTCTGCCATTCAGTCTTTTTACACCTTTGCCTTTTCACCTTTCATGTCCTCTCAAGTCCCCAGGGTTAGATTACCTCCACCCTAAACCTTAGCTCCTACTCACACCCTGGTGAAAACTTCTGAGAGAAGGCACACGTTTGTGCTTACTGACCCTACTACCAATTTATATTAGCTTTTCCTATCTATTGGCCAAACTGGGCCACCTGATATCTACTTATCTTTTTTACATGCCCTTTCTCATTTTAATTCTTTCTCCCCCAGTACAGTTTCAGCTCCTTGATAGAAGAAACTTTTTCATTTTTGTCTTTTTGAAACCCCATAAATATTAATAAATATATAAATTGAAAGTATTTAAAGAAAAGAGTTTGAATTAACACCTAGGGAAATCAGTGAAGGTGACACTAAAAATATAGTATTTTATATTCTAGTATAGGTTATATACTATAACATAGTATAAAACTTGATGGAAGACCAAAATATCTGTTTATATGCTATGATATAGTATAAACCTTGAAGGAAGCCAAAAATTCTCAGGAGAGGTGAGGAGGAAATTCATTCTAGGCAACAACTCTGGGATGTGTATGCTATTATTTTCACTTTGCAGATGAGTAAACTGAGGCTGAGAGAGTTTTAAGTGGTTTTCCCAGGGTTACAACAGATAGAAAATGTCTGACATGGGATCTGAACTCATTTTCACTCTATTGTCCCACTTAGCTGTTAGTGTTGGAAGGAAATTCAGACACTAATTCTCATTTTCCAAATGAAGAAACCATGGTTCATTGGACTGGCAAAGGAAAGTAAATGAGTGTTTTAAAGGTATTGTTGCATGGTAGTGGATCTAGTAGTATGAGTCTGAGGTATATATCTCCAGAACCATTTTTTTCCCCCAAATAAAAGTTTTTAGCCTAGTTGATAGCGCTTGTGTCTTGAGAAAGCAATAAGATAACCTGTAACAAGGGTTTTTTTTTTTTTAGGACGAGTTTTTAAAAATAACCCCCAAACCAAGGGGACAAATCAAGAGAAATATAGTTATATTAGTTTGGAAAACCTTGTCCATGGTCCTGAAAGGTTGGAGGGCACAAGTATGGATTGTATTCCCCTGCTGTGGTTTGCACCTTGAAATGTCATTACCTGCTGGAGCTAAGTGTCTGGCAATTTGTTATGTGGAGTAGCTAATTTTTCAGTGCCTTTCCACTGGGGCATGGGGCACAGTCCGCCAGCTCTGCTGCCATAGCTATGCTACACCCAGAATTCATATCAGGTACACAGTGAGCTATTGAACCAAATCTCTTGTAACCTTGAGACACTGCCCCCAACCCTTCCTCTCTTTAGTTGCTTACAATACAATTTCAAATCTTTTCCTTTGTTTTCTCCATTTTCATTTTTTAAAAGAGTACTTTTGATAGAACTAAATCAAGAAAAAGAGGAATGCCAATCACTCCTTAAAGACCTTTTCATTATTTATAGAATTTTAGGCATCTTTGTCTCTGGTCATACTTTATGCTAAGATGAGGCTGGAGATGTTTCTGAGCTGCAAAATCAAGGTCTTTGGATCCAGATTTCACAGTATTCAGTCCAAACTTTCATCTATAAATATGAAGTTTCAAGATCTCCTGGTGACAAGGAATGCTTCTAAAATATAATACATGATATAATAAATTCAGAGTATAATCTATGTGCATTTGGGCTGAAATAACATTAGAAGTTCAGTGAACTCCATTCTTCTTTATGCTGTAGCTTGGAAGTCTAATTACTTGCTGTAAGGCCCTTTACATGCTGATGGGAATAGCTATTTAGATAAACTCAATTAGATGACCAGAGGAAGAGAGATACATAGCCATATATGTTTCCATGTATATATTTAATTTATATGTAATGTATATATATATAGACATATATAAAGTCCCATTTTAGTGATCATGATTACAATGCTTATTTACAGATAATAAGGACATTTCTTCCTCCCTGCTAACAGATTCTAATAATAATGCTTTGCTGAATACAAGGAATTCTGTTGTTTAAGAAAATCTACATAGCCAAAGAGTCCCTTTCACTTATGGCAGTCTACTTAAGGAAGGTGTTGCACTTTTATACTTGCAGCATATGTTTTATCTGAATATCTTTATAATATGAAATGTACAAATATGCTTTGTATTTTCTGACAAACTGTTTAGGTGTTGGGGGAATTATTCTTTATTACTATTATTAGGTGGTAGCAGATCAGGCCACTTAGTGGCTGAAATGACGTTTCCAGACTCAATCTCAATGTAATTCAGCAAACATTATATTTTTGCACAAATTTAAGCAGCAAGGAGTATAGTAGATAGAGTGCCTGGTGTAGAGTCAGGGAGACCTGAGTTCAAATGTGGCCTCATTCACATATTAGCTGTGTGGCCCTAGGAAAGTGACACTTAAACTCTGACTGCCTCAATTTCCTATCCTATAAAATGAAGATAATTAATCGCCTCGCTGGCTGGGCTGTTAGGAGGAATAGCACAGTGCACAATTTGGTAGCTATAGTAGATGCTTAATAAATCTGTCCTTCCTTCCTTCCTTCCTTCTTCCCTTCTTCTTCCTTCCTTCCTTCCTTCCTTCCTTCCTTCCTTCCTTCCTTCCTTCCTTCCTTCCTTCCTTTCTTCCTTCCTTCCTTCCTCTCTCCTTCTCTCCCTCCCAACCTCCTCCCTCTTTCTTTTCCTCCCTCCCTCCCTTTCTTCCTATCCTCCAGGAAAAAGGTGGTACCTGAGCCAAACATTAGCATACATTCTAAGAAGCACAGGGCTTGGTTTTTAGTATGGAGTTTCCAACCTCAATCCTAATATGTTCTAGAGGCCTGGACCCACTTCATTAAAACTAGTCCAGTATCTCCTGACACTCCCACCCCTGAACTGGTTTCCTCTTTCTTTTTTTCTCATCCCTTCTGACTAATTGACTTGCTCCCTGAATCTCCACTTTGAACCTATCTTTCTGTGACTTGGATACCTTTTCCCCAGAAATGATGAGATCAGGTCTAAGAATCTGACCTATATCACAGCTACCAACCTGAATAATAACAGGAAGAAATTTTTGTTCAACTTTAATATTGTCCATACCAATATCTCCTGTCCTTTCAGCAATACATCTTCCAAATTTTTATTAATATTATTTTTAGTCATTGTCAGTATTAATATCAACCAATAAAAATTTATTAACTTATGACAATGAATCATTATAATTCTTTAACAATTCCTGTTTCTTTTTTCCTCTCTTTAATTGTGGTTCTTCTCTGATAGAAGATGCCTTAGAGGTTGCCTTGTCCAACCCTCACATTTTTTGGATAAGGAAACTGAGATACACTAAGGTTTAGTGACTTGTTTGAAGTAAGTGGCAAGAGGTAAAAACTATTATTTGAAGCTAGGTCCTTTGGCTACAAATTCTATGTTCTTAACATTGTAATATGCTGTCTTTCAGATAATCTTTGTTTCTTTGCTGCTCTGTCTTTACATCTTCTTTGGAAAAAAGGAATCCATTCACAATGATTTCAATTATCACCTTTATGATGTTTACATCTAAGTTCATATCCCTAGTGTTGACTTTTCTTTCAGTCTTCCAGCTCATATTTATAACTGCCTACAGGCAGAGCTTAGGATTATGGACAGGCAATGTTAACAGCAGCTGAGGATGCTATAGCAGGGTGCTATGGCAAGAGAATTTTTAATATTAATAGTACTTTTACTAAATGCATATTTTAATGCCAGAATATATTACCCAAGTTGCATATGTTCTAGCCAAAAATAGATTACTAGCAATTCTTTGATCATATCTTGTCCTCTCTTGCCTTTATGCTTTTACACATTTCATTCCTAAATTGAACTCATTATTTTTCTCCTCAAATCCACCCTCTTAAAAAAACCAAACACCTTACCTTCCATCTTAGATTCAATACTATGTATTTTTTCCAAGACAAAAGAGTGATGTGGGTTAGGCAATGGGGGTTAAGTGACTTGCCTAAGATCACACAATTAGGTAGTGTCTGAGGCCAGATTTAAACTCAGAACTTCCCATTTCTGAGCTTGGCTCTCAATCCACTGAGCCACCTAGCTGTCCCCTGAAACCCACACTTCTTCCAAACTTCCCTATTCTTGTCGATGGTATCATCACATTCTCAGGTTCATAACCAGGGCATCATCCTTGATTTCTCATTCTTCTTCATTACACATTTCCACTTAGTTACCAAATCTTGCAATTTTTACCTCCACAACATGTATCACATTTGATTCTCCATTGATGCATCTCCCACCTTCATATTTTTCATGCTCTCATCACCTCTCCTGTAGATGATTACAAAGGCCTCCATACTGGTTTTTCTGACTCAAATCCTTCCCTTCTCCAGTCTGTTCTCCACTCTGTTGCCAAATTTTCCCCAGAGCATTTACTCTCCTATTCAGTCAGCTCCAGTGACTCCCTCTTGCCTCTAGTCTAAAATGGAAACTCCTTTGTTTGGCTTTTAAAGTCTGTTCCACTTGGTCCCAACCTATCTTTTTTGTCCTTATTGGACATTATTTCCTCCTACCCGACATTTTCAGAAAGGAATGCTACAAAGAAGGGTTCATGTAGGAAGTCCCAGTTGAGACAAACAATGAATGCAAACAAGAACTCTTAGGTCTAGGAATTAAGAGGATAGGACATCCTAGGCATGGAGGATGGCTTGTATGAACACTCAGAGATAAGGGATAAAGTACCAAGTTTGGGGAATGGCTAGATGTCTAGCTTGGATGGATAATAGAATTTGTGAAGAGGAATACTATATAATAAGACTGGAAAGGTAGATGGGAGCTGGATTGTTTTTTGCAGAGGTCTTAAATTCTAGGATGAGTTTGTACTTTATATTCAATAAAATGTTATATTTTACATTTCACATAGTATAATATTACATATTTTTATATATTAACATATAACATTTATTGCATTATATTCTTTAAATTAGGATTTTCTGAAGGACATGATTAAATCTATGTGAAGGTTTTTTTGTTGTAAGAGAGGGGAAGACCAGGACATTTACAGTACTCTAGGTAATGTGGGTCTAAAACTAGGTTGATAATTATGTGAATGGAGAAAAATGCATAGATTTGAAAGAGGTTTTGGAAGTAGAATTGATAGGCCTTGGCAGCTGGGCCAGTAAGGAAGAAGATAGAGTCAAGGACAATTCTATGGCTTAGGAACTGAGGTGACTGGAAACTTGTTTGTACTTAATCACATTTTAACCTGTATTTTAGTTATTCTTATGTATGTCTTATCCTCCTACTAGATTATATGTTCCTTAAGGGTAGATATCACAATGGAGTCACATCATACTGGCATTTAACTTAAATTCAATGAAAGAGAAAAGAAAGAGAAATTTCAATGTTACCCTGATTCTCCCTGCTTGTTGACAGCTATTCAACCCAAGGACCATATATATGTCATATATATAAAAGAGGTGACTTTATTGTTCCCTCAGGCAGCCCGTTTCCATGGGATTCTGATAGTGTGGGCGTAAAAGGTGAATCTAGAGTCTCCTCTTCATTATACTCACATTATACCCATACTTATTCTTTTTTGTAAATGCTAGAGCTAACAGAAAGTACAACCTTAGTCAGTCTTCCTAACAATTTCTGGTAGAAAGTTCTGTTTAGCTTTCTTGTATCTTCTCAGCATTGGATGAAGTACGGAGAAGAAAAAGTTTAGAATTTATGTGATTGTTTATATGTAAAGTCCTTTTTAACAAGTCATCTCCTCATTTCCCCTAAGACAAAAACAAAAACAGGGAGGGAAATGTCTTTCCCCTCTTTTTGTATTTTCAGTGTTTGACACATCATAAACACAATCAATATTGATAACCTTTAAAATTTTTTTATTTTTAATTTTTTTTCTGGGTTATTTATATATTATCATGTAAAACATATTTTCCTATTGTTCATTTTTGTAAGAGAATATTGATAAACTTTTAACTGGTCTTCCTTCTAATCTCTTCTACCTATGATCTGTTCATTGTACTCCATTTTTTAAAACTAAAAGTCTACTCTGATACCTCATCTATCAAGTTCAAAAGTTAACACCTGTGAGTGTCAGGGGTAGAATACACATATACATATAGCTGTTAGTGAAACTGGCCTAGCCGAGTTCAGATAGGTTCACTTCTAGGTTAACCAAAGCATAATAAATATTTTCATTACAACAGCAATTCTCAGAAATCACCTAAGTCATAAAGGAGCTGTGTTTTCCACTGATAGATATAGTACCTATAATTCTTGAGCCATTCAAGTGTGTTTTCTGCTTAAGGGATGTATTTAGCATTTTAATGATAACAACATCTTACTTTTTATGACTTTAGAGTTTTCAAGGCACTTTCACATACCTGATTTCATTTGATACTAATGGAAATTTTGTGAGGTTGTTGTGGCAGATGGTACTGTTTCCATTTTATACACAAGGAAACTTAACCTCTCTGAAGAGGTTAAGAAATTTATCCAAAGTAACAAAGATACTTTGTGGTAAAGCTGGAACTAGAACTTGGGTCTTTTGGCTTTAAGTCTACCACTTATTACATTATATTGTACTATCCTACAATTTTAGAGACATTAAAAAATAATTAAAACGTCTCAAATTTTCAAAAATAAGTTTCAGTGTAACCTGTGACCCAAAATCATAATTATAGGACACCACAACTCCTAAGTTGCCAGATGAGTGATGAACATACATATGTTTATCATTTAGTCATATATTATAAATGTAATGAGTTTCAGAGATATAGATTATAGGAAGAAAAGGATATTTGATTAATAGTTCCAGTTAGGAACAGAAATGCAAGACCTGAAAAATTAGAAACTCTTTCTCATGGGATTTTTTTGAAAGTCTTATAAGCTCAAGACTTTTTCTTGTAGCTTGTTACTAATTACTTTGGTATTTTCAAAATGCAATTAGGAAGCTGTTCTAAGGTTGTGCTTACAGAGTGTGGAAGGAGGTAGACTTCCTCTTTTTTTATATGTGGTTATTATTTGTTTGCATGCTGATGCCTGATGCTCTTAACAGACCCAGTTAAGATTTTCTGATATCTAGTCATGTAGTCATGTGAGAGGTACCATGTTATAACAGAAAGAGCACTGGATATAGAGTCAGAAAATCTGGGTTGAAATCCCAACTTTATCATTTTCTGAATCTAGTGTAATTTTGGCTAAATCATAAACTCTGGGTCCTGAAAATTTCCTCACCTGTAAAAGAAAGAGAATGAAACTTGAGCTACTCCCTCGGTTCTTGTGAGGACCAAATCAAATAATATATATAAAATATGTGGTTCAGTCATTTTTCAGTTGTGTCTGATTTTTTATGACCCCATTTTGGATTAGCTTGGCAGAGATACTGGAATGGCTTGCCATTGGCTTCTCTAGCTCATTTCTACAATGGAGGAAACTAAGGTAAACAAGGTTAATGACTCTCCCAAGTTCACACAGCTAGTAAGTGTCTGAGTCAGATTTGAACACAGATTCCTGATTCCAAGTCTGGTGCTCTATTTTACTGTGCCAACTGTGGCATTGTTATAGTACAGATATTAGAAAGTTTCTTGTGGATGTTGATTTCCATTCTTTTCTTTAGCCTGCAGGACAACTAAAAAAAGAAAAAATATATAATTCAAAGCGATGTGAACAAAGTTTTTAATGATGAGACTCCATTGTCCTATTGTATGTAATTACTTGGGGAACTAGGGAATATTCTCACATGGTCACTATCCTTGAATCTACCATTGTGGGTCACTCCACGTAAGGAGTGCCAGTTGTGTTATGACTGATTACATTATGAAATGATCAAAATTCAATTTAAAATTTTTATCAATAGTATTTTTTTAACTCTAGGAAAATTAATTCCTGTGTGTTGGCCTCCTTTTCTCTCTTGGGGCAGTCTATCTCATCAGTATTAATGCTCTGCCTTTAATGAGAATGTTAAGCTGCTCTGTAATTCTTATTGGACACAGGTGGTGACATGGTCTTGAAGAAGGTGAAGGCCCTAAAGCCCTTAGGTTATTAAATTGTGCTCCTCCCTCTCCCCAATACCTAATTATTTAGCGATTTGTTACTTGCATATTGAAATGCATTTCTTTTCAATTCTGCTCTGCAGGAAGAATAAATGTCAAGCTCTAGCCCTCTTACCTTTAATAGGAAGGCACATCACCTAGAATTCTTGTCATGGATAAATCTGTGTCTTTGACCTCTCCCTCTCATTTGGTTAGTAATTGGTAAGAGAAGTATTGTGATTCAGTCACAGAAACCTCTTCTCCAATTTCTTTTTCCAGATACTGCTCAGGCTTCATCAGCTCTTGAATGACATGGATTTTCTTTACATGCTCAGATAGTGATTGGAGCTCTCTGTGACCTAGAGGCATGCAGGCTGGGTATAGGAAACCTACTTCCCTAGGGTAAATCTATGTCTATCACCAATAATAAACCTCAGGGATGAGCTACATATAAGAAAGAAAAATGGACAATTTTTTTCTCTTCTTACTGAGAATGAACCAAGTAAACTATTCACAAAACACTTTACAGAACTTGGGTACCCTGCTTTAAAGAAAACTTAATTACATAAGATCCTAAATTTATAGAATATTTGAAGCAGGGAGGCAACTGTTTGCCATAGACAAGGATCTGCCACAATATTCCTTTTAATGTTTGAGGGAAAATTTGATTGATTTTTTAAAAAAAAATTATTCGTATACAACTTTTCAGGGGTAATGCTTTAAGGCTAGAATGTTGGTATTTTTGTTATTTAATTAAGCATTCTAAGAAGAGGGAAGCTTAATTTCTTATTGGAAATACTCTCATTTCATTCTCAAAGGGATTATTATTTTACCATAGTAGCCCATGACTACAGTTGAAGCCAGATACCACTCAACTTCCATTTGAACTCTTGAAACTGAAAGTGAGCACCATCTTACAGGCTGACTTAGCCTTCTGGTCTGAGTTCACTCTGGGAATTCATTATTTATACAAATATTTATACAAATAGCCTTTCTATCTGCCAGTCTGGACATGGACTTCCAGGTGCTTTATTGATCTTAGGATGGGGTGAGGAAATAGCTAGAAAGGCAGATCACTGAGGAGTGTGGCCAGAGTTTCAAGGGATGTAGTGATAGGGGTAGATGTATCTGATGGAGAAGGAACAGGAGGGGAGGGTTTTAAATAAGGGAGAGGGTCTATGTCATAGAGATTAGGGAGGAAAATGACAATGTTGACTTCAATTTTCCATCAAAGGACCAATTCCTCATCGATAAAATGAGAGGACTAAACTGAATGACCTTCATGTTTTCTTCTGTCTTGGACATTCTATGATTTGTTGACTTTTGGCAAGGCCATGCTGTGGCTACTTTCTTATATTATTTAGCAGTTGCTGATACATGATTAGAGTATCCTTTATGGTACCATTTTGTTGCCCTTAGAAATGGAGGTGGTTACAAATGAGAGAGGGTATTGTAGACCTTCCTGTTGCTCCCTCTCAAGACCCTTCCAACCTATGCAATTATATTGTTGACTTCTGGGAGACTGTGGCTTAGAGGTCATCCATCAGGCAAGCAGTATTTGGATGTTCATAGCTTAAGTGAGGCGGCCTGTGTTTTTCTGGGTTTGTCCCCTTGTTTCTCTGTTTTTCTTTCACTCTTACTTTCTGCCTTTCTCTCCCCAAAGTTTTGAAGTTGTCTGGCTTTCAGAGAAGACGTCTGCCTGCTTGGCACAGTAGACACTTTTAGGATGACAGTGGCTGAGAAGTCATTAACTGGGACCTTGGCCTGACATGCTATTTATCATCACTTCATTATTGGACATGCCCATGGGGGAAGAGTTTAAAAAATAAAATGAGGTGACTATAACTTATCACAAAATTGGAAGTATTTCTGGGAATTGTCTCACACAAAAGAATCAATCACCTTTGAAATGTCAAAATGAGGAGCCTTCAGTATGTTGGTGGTCCAGGACCTTAGCATAGAATGAGGGATGAGGGAAGGAAATGGGTATTTCACCTGAAGCAATGTCAAAACCCAGTAGGGTTAGGAGGAAAGAGACCACTTCTCAAGAAAAATGTGTAACTGAAACCCGAAACCATAATTCCTCAGATAAGTGCATGTGTTAATTTAATGAGGCACTTTAATTTTAGTTCTTCCATGCCTCATTTTTATTTCAAATCTTCTTTCTTGATATATTCTGCTTGTCTTCCACATGAACTAAGTGCATATTAAGTAGGTGAGTGACTATTACAAAAATGTCCACTCATTTGTAAACACTAAAGAAAGTGTACTTACCAGTAGGGGAAGCTTTATTTTGTTCTCTAATATTTTTCTTTGTATAATTTATTTGAAGACAAATTTAGCCAAAAAAGTTTAATGCCTTTCTTTATCCCACTTAGATAATTTTTAGTAATGTCCAGGTTCTGGATCTATTTAATCAAAGAAAGATTTATTAAAATTTAAAACATTAATGATGCCCAAAAGGCATAGTTCTACACAATGGGCTAATGTATTGCCTCATTTAATAGAAGAAATACAGAAACTGCGGGGAAAAAACACCTCAACATTTTGAAGATCATTGCAAACAATCTCATTTTTATTTTAGGCGTTTAAAATGTTTCATGAATCATGTTAAGATTGCATCCATTGGAAATAGACTAATATAAAATCTGAAATACTTTTCTCCAGGGAAAGTTGGCAATAATGATGCTGTATAAGAAAACATGTTAAAATTTTAATAGGCAACAGAAAATGCTATGGACAAAGATGCAGTGAAATGTGGTGCTAAAACTGTTTCCTGTCTTTTTTTTATAGCATTAGAAAATACCAAGCAACAAGAATTTTGATATATACACACAATCTTTCCTTGTGCATATATTTTTTTTAGCATGCCATGATCAACTGCCTTTATCTTTTTCATTGCGCCTTTAACTGTCAAATAGAGTTGTGGTACATTTCAGGGATCCTATTTCAAAATGAGTGTCACTGAATATCAAATAGTTTAAAATACAAAAATATAACAAGCAGTTACAGTCCAGCATACTCTTACTCTCAGTCGATGTCTTCCATACAGTAAATCAAGCTTATAATGGAGTGCCATCCAAAATGAAGAGAGGGAAAAAAGATTCCAGAAAGTTAAGATTGTTTCAGATTGACATGCAGCAGCTGGCCCACAGCTCATTATCTTCAGCAAATTCTCTATTAAAGAGTCTTAGCACTAGAAACTCAAATAAATAGGGAAAAGTCCCAAGAAGACAGACTTGGAAATAGAATCCTTCCTGAAAGTGATGAATGACTTGAGGGCAAATGTTCATGAATTTTTGATTATTTTCAAGGAATGGGGAATAGTGGTGGTCAGTGGTAGACATTTGATGGCACTCATGGTCTTCTTTGTTCTTTGCCTAGAGGTGATTGTCTGAAGCCATGCATGGTCTACTCTTAGGAATTCAGACTGGGTGAGGTGGGGGAAGATGAAGATTTGCTGCTGACTCTTAGTTAATTTCCTTTTATAGTGTGCTTTTAGAAAGCCTTTTAACATGAGAGGAAAGTGCTTTGTGATATCTTCCATGTGGGAGGGTTCGGAATAGTAAGATTTTTTTCAATTGATTTTCCCCCTTTAATTCAGCAGAATTCAAAACACATTGTATGGTAGTCTTTGTGTTAGATGCCATTGGATTTATGAAACAAGTAAGCCAAAGTTTCTGTGAAAATAGAATTTATAAATTAGTGCTCAAATGGATCTGCCATTTCATTTTCCAGTAGTGAAGATCACAGGATCATAGATATAAAGGTGTAAAGCACTTTAAGTGGCCATCTAATTTAACTGACTCAAATTTTACAGATAGAGACACTGAGGCACAGATATTTTTTTAAGGTCACACAGCTAGTAAATGGCAGTGAAAATATTCAAACTCAGATCATATGACTCGAAGTCCAGCTTTATTTCCACTACAAACAGTCTCTTCACCTATCCATATTTGCCCCAACATCATGAAAATACCAGTAAAACACACATCTGCCTACCATTACAAGGTAATCTTTCTGAAACATAACTCTGTGTGCCATTTCACTGCTTCTGGACATTCAGTGCTTTCATTTGCCTATTTCTTTAACAAGTAAACATTTATTAAATGTCTAATGTGTACCCAAAACCATGCTAAGCACTAGGAATACAAATATAACTAAAAGAGATAGTCCTTGGCCTCAAGGAGTTTACAATCTAATAAGAGAAGACAAAAACACAAAAGGAAGCTGAAAAGGAGGAGGGATAGGAAAGGTACCTAGTAGGGGCATGATGGAATCCAGTTCAAAGGAAAGCAGACAAGTGGGAAATGAAGAGATGATAGACATAGGAGCCCTTTTTAAATGGAGGCTTTGAGGGGAGTGCTTTGCTTTTCAATACTCCAGTTGGGAAAGGCAGAAGCTACTACAGGTACTGATGAGATGTGAGTACCCAGACTGATGTAATCTTGAATTTCTTGTTCATGAGGCTTGGAGAATGAGAGCGGATGTTAATCTAGTCCAAAGGAATACAACTAGGTAGGAAATGAAAATTCTAAACTCTTGAGTCTGGTATTCCCGGCTCGTTAGCATCTAGCTCCAAATGACCTCTTTTAGCTGATCTCACACTACTTCCTTCCATGTATCCCATGACCTCCTCAATAGTATATCCTTATTGTTAAAAGAAATCTTCCTCTAAGGGCTTGTCTCTGTCTTTCTGATTTTTCTCTTCCCTATTCCTGGAAGTACCCCATCTCTTCCAATTTTCCCCCCCGTTTCAGTCTTAATTTTTTTAAAAAGCCTTATTTTCTGTCTTAATATATCAGTTCTAAGATGGAAAGGACTAACAATTGGGGTTAAGTGAATTGCTCCAGGGTCATGTAACTAGAAAGTATTTGATTTGAACACAGGCCCTTCCTATTTCAGACTTGGTATTGTATCCATTATACTACCTTGCTGCCCCATCCTACTTATCTTTGAAAGTCAGTTCAAATGCTGCCTGTTTCGTGAAACTTTTTCTGATCTTTAGGGATCTTGATGCCTAAACTCTGATCCAATAACTCCCTTTTTGAACTCCTAGAGGGATTTATATTCATATTTAATAAAGATAATTTATATCTTTCTTGTATACCTATCATTTTAATTTGTAAGAGCTGTGTTTTGTGTACCTATCTTTGTCTGGTTTACCAGCTCTTAAGCATCTTGAATATAAAGATCATCCCTTATTTATCTTTGTGTCTCCCTTGGATGTATCACTGTAAATGCCTAATAAATATTTCAGAAACTTAATTGAATTAAACATTGTCCATCTTTCTCTGCTTACAAAATTAGGCAGCTGTTGAGTCTAACTGGCAACTAATGGAAAAGTGGTATGATGTTGTGGGAAGAATGTTGGACTTGGAGGTCAGAAAAGATTTCCATTAAGCTCCTGCCACCAATCCTTATTAACCACCCTTTTAACCTCTGAATATTAATGTTTAAATCTATAAAATGGGTATAATCACCGCTAGCAGCTATCTTATGGGAGTATTTGTAAAGCTTAAGAGCTTTGCAAACATTAAAGGATTTTACAAATATCAGCTAATTTTATTATTGTTACTATTGATCGTCTCCAATTAATCCTGTATATAACTTGTTTGTACATAGTTGTTGGCATGTTGTCTCTCCCTTTGCACTATGAGCTCCTTGAAAATAGAGACTTTTTTGGGGGAAAGTTTCTTGGTGTCTTCAGTGATTAGTACAATGCCTGGCACATGTAAGTATTTGACAAACCCATGTCAACTGACTGAAACTGCTATATTTTCTCTTGCAGTTGTTGTTCAGACATGCCCGACTCTTTGTGACCCAACTTGGAGTGTTCTTGGCAAAGATACTGGACTGATTTGCCATTTCCTTCTCCAGCTCATTTTACAGATGAGAAAACTGAAGCAAACAGGGTTATGTGCCTTGCCTAGGGTCCCACAGCTAATAAATGTTGGAGGCCATATTTGAACTCAGAAAGATGAGTCTTTCTGACACCAAACCTGGCACTCTATCCCCTGTACCACCTCGCTTCCCCTTGGAGAAGCAACATCTATATAAAAAAGAAGCATCAATTAAAACCATGTGTTTTTAAAGATTTAAAGAAAAACTTATCCTTCCCTATCCTTATTACATGGAAGAGGCCATTTAATTATCATATAAAGAATATCCTGTATTTTTTCAAAGCACATAGAAAAACAGCAAAATAAAGGACCAGACAATTTTATCTGATTCTCATGGTCTCTCAGACCTCTCCCAAAGAGAAATTATGCACCAAAGATAAAACAACTTCAGCTGTCCCCATGGTCTAGGACACCCAGAAGCCCAAAAGGAGGTGGAAAAAAAACCTCATCGAACCCACGAACACAAAGAAACAACAAAAATATGAAACTCTATCACCATTGTCATAGTAGGCACTTTATAAATGTTTATTGAATAGAATAAAATTGAAAGCAGTCACTAAAAATCCATAAAAGAGAATACATAAAGTCATTATGAATGGAAAAAGCTGTCATCATACTTAATGCTTTTTTAAAAAAAATTGAATAACTCAGAATGACAATAACCTGCCAGTGAAATGGAGGGGGCCTTGCTTTTTGTCTTTTGGCTCAGTATTTTCTTCCCTTCTCTTGTTGGTAATAATGAGAAATAACTAGTTAATCCTTGCCTGAAGTATGACAGGGTTGGCATTGTGTATGACATAGAGTTTTCAAATAGATAGTGGAAAAAACTCCCTTTCCTTTTGTTGACATAGTGCCTGTAAGCTTTCCTTGTACCATATGGTACAAAGAGTTGGATCCAAGCCGATGGATTGGAGGGCATTAAGTTTAGGACAGCCAAGGCCAGCAGGTAATGGTGGCCTTTTGTCACTTGTCTCATGCAGTGGGAAGAGAATGGTACCTCCAGCCCTGGGTCCTCCCTGTAAACTCATCCAGCCAGTGGCAAATAGAATTAGGTCTTTACTTGCAAATGCATGTCACGTCTTGATTTTTTTTAGGGGAGGAATAAACCAAAGAGGTTTAAGATAGGTAGGGAAGGGTAACTTTATGAAAAGTTGTCTGTCTCTTTTTCTCTAGATGAATGGCTGTCTTTCTTTCTCTGCCCCATCTGCCTTTTTCCCCTAACCAGCCATATTGAACACGGTATACTCAGAGGGGAGAACCATTAAATAAGCTTTGTGAATTTAAACAAATCTTCAAAAGATTTCATCCCTGAACACAAATGTTGCCAGTTTCGTGTTACCAAAGTGATGAGTATCACATGTTGGGACAGAGTAATGAGGATATGTAATGATGGGGACAGCAAATAATATAAATGAAAAATGAAGATTGTCTCTATAGTCCTTCCCCTTTAAAGTAAAAGGTACATGATGGAAGTTTACAGTTTTATACAAAAATAAAAATTTATTTTACTGATGGACTTTTTCAATATTTTTACATTAAAAATTATGTTTCCACTTCTTAAGGGGTGTGTGTAAATATACATATATATATATATATGTAGGTTCAAGAATATAGGTACATATATAGGTGCAAATATATGCACACACAATGCACATTCATGCATAGTTTATATTGTTATAAGGGTTTCCTAACCCTTATTATTGGTATTGGATGGTATTACCAATAAAATTGTCTTATGTTGACAGGTTGTTGTTTTGACTGTTGGAAAAGATGGCTTTCCAAAAAGTCTTAAAAATTCTGGCTCAGGCCAGGCTTATATAAAAACTATTTATTGGAAATATTAAAAAATTTGGAAAAAGGGAAAGGAAAAGGAAACAAGTAAGAATATATTTATTCTAAATCTAAATCTTCTAACTGTACCCAAAACCCAGCTTTTAGGACTTGCAGGAATCTTTCTCCTTGATACAATCAAGGTTAACTTAATCTTCCCTATTCTATCTATTAACCCAATTTCTAGCTATCTTTCCTAAAACCAAAAATTATAAATTATAACAATGAGAAAGATTTGATTTCATTCCTGCTGGTTAGATGGGAAAAACCAGCAAGCCAAAATCATCTAAGCTTTGCTCCTTTCTGCCACCACGGGCAAATTAATGATATTTCACGACAATCTCCTTATTTGGATAATGAATCTCAAGTAGAAATTTCACCAGATCTTCTCTAACTTCCAACTTTTGAGCCATAACACCCTCAGACCTCCTTCCTTGCAATAGGACAGACAGAGAGTGAGTGAGAGTTTGTTGGTCTCAATCCCCAAGAGATTCT
This sequence comes from Gracilinanus agilis, assembly GCF_016433145.1. Classification (NCBI taxonomy): domain Eukaryota; kingdom Metazoa; phylum Chordata; class Mammalia; order Didelphimorphia; family Didelphidae; genus Gracilinanus; species Gracilinanus agilis. The sequence goes on from NC_058133.1 coordinate 138,549,384, forward strand.
TTTGATTTCCCATGATCCTCTCTTGAAAAATTCTATTTTGGCTTAAAGAAATCCAGCTTTTCTCAAATTTCTATGTTTATCTATTGTAACCAATCCTATTTCCTAATTAACTCTTAATTAATAAATATCTTATTACAATGTGTTCATACACATATAATATGTATATGTATGTATATATGTCTGTATATATAGATATACATATGTACACAATAATTTAAGTATAAGTATCTATTTAGAAATATTTATCCCAGATATGTGATTCTGTTGATATCTGGATTTTCCAGTAGGAAACTCTAACAGTGCAAATTGGTATCTTCTTTTCACCATAGAGTTTAATGATCAATCATTCAGCCAATGAACAAGCATTTATTAAGTTCCAGGTAAAAATGGAACAGTTCCTGCCATCAAGGAGTTTATATTCTGTTGGTCGAGACAACATGTACACATACAAGTACATATAGAATAATTGTAAAATAAATACCATGGAACAGATAGGTGGTTCAGAGGATAGAGAGTAGCACCTAGATATGGGGGGGGAGGTTCTGGGTTCAAATGTGGTCTCAGACACTTCCTAGGTATGTAATATCAGTTGCTTAGCTCTTACTATTCTTCTGTCTTGGAACCAATTCACAATATTGATTATAAGAGAAGAAGAAAAGGATTTTTAAAAACAGCAAAATAAATAAATGTCAGGTATTTTGGGGCGGGAAGACAGAAACACCAAAAGGGATTGGGATGATTTTCTATAGCAAGTAAAATTTGGAGTCTTGAGGGAAAGAAGGCATCCTAGGAGAATTTTCTTTTAGAACCCCAGTACAGAGTTGCCTGGGACCCTGTGGGTTTCAGTGACACATGGTCCAGGATGACCCATCCAGCAGAACCATCTGCCTCTAGTCTTCCTGACTCCAAGACTATCCCTCTCTCCATTTTTCCACAGCTGCCTCTCATACATGCATGCATGCACACAGAAGCACACATTTTTGAAGGGGAGGGAGTAAATGTCTTACTGCAGCGCTCAGAAATCAGTCATCTACCCATCAACACAATAGGAGCCAGTCTTCCTAAGTTAGAATGAATGAGTCCCACTGACAGTGATTACATTTTGGCAAAACTCACTTCTCCTTCTGCTGTATCTTCCCTGAGGAGAAACGTCAGACTGTGGGGCTATCAGTTCCTCATCATTTAGAAGCTCCGAGCTCATTTCACAGATCCTAAGCCCCATGTTCAGTGTGTCATTGTGCTTATCTACATTTCTTGGATGCACACTGTGTTGTCAAAGGTGGTTTACTTCAAAATGAGTAGTTTCTCACCTCCACAGGTAGCTAGCTACCTTTGCTACCTATTACTCCTACACCAGTTCCTCATTTAGAACTGATGCTGGGGAGAATGATCTGGCAGTGACCCAAAGACTTCTCCCCTTCACTCTTTCTGGGGTACATCCGTGTCTACCTAGACTTAACTAACCTAGATCTGCTTTCTATCACCCAATAAACCAGCAAATATTTATTGAATGCCTGCTCTGTGCCAGGCACTATGTCAGGTGATGGGAATCCAGAGACAAAACTGAAACCATCCTTGCCCTCATGGAGCTTAGTTTCTAGGAAAGAAGGGCTTCCACGAGGAAGAAGTGGAGAGGGGATTGCCTCCCCGGAATCAAGGTAGGGAGATGGGTGAGGGAAGATAGAGTATGGAGTACTTACGAGAAAGAAGGATGTTTTCGCTGGATTGTAAGATGTGTGACAGGGAAAAATGTGTCATGAACCTAGAAAGATAGGCTAGAGACAAGTGAAGAGAAGATGCCAATTTGCACTGGTAGAGTTTCCTGTCTGGAAAATCCAGACACCAGCAAAATCACATATCTGGGATGAATATTTCTATATAAATACTATCTATATACACACATATACATTGCAAAGACTTACACATACAAGAATTTTAATTTCTTTTGTTATGAAGAATTTTAAATGTCAAACAGTAGATTCTAGTTGTTTCTAAAGGCAATAATAGTAAGTCAGTATAGTTTACTGAGTAGGAGAATGACATTATCTCCTTTTTTGGACTGTATTTTCAGAAAAATCACTTTGGGAACTGTGTGGAGAATGTATTTGGAGTGAAGAGAAGATGATCAATAAGGAGACTGTTACTAGCTCAGGGGTGGCTAGGTGGAATAGTGCATAGGATGCCAGTCCTGGAGTGAAGACACTCATCTTCCTAAGTTTCAATCTGGTCACAGACATTTACTAGCTGGGTGGCCAGAGGCAATTCACTAACCCTGTTTGCCTCAGTTTTTTCATCTGCCGGATGAGCAGGAGAAGGAAATGACAAACCACTCCATTATCTTTAATTAGATAATTATCTTCAACTTTCTTTTGGGCTCCCCTCCTTAAAAGCAGGGGTCCACTTTTTTGGAATGAGCCCTAAACTCTTAGTAGGTCCTCAGTATATATATTTCGTAGTCTATTAATTAGACTTAGTCAATTCAAATTATTTGAATCACTGAGGGTTTGATGCTTTGGTGAGACATCTTGGGAAGAATAGTCGAGTAAGCTTGGTTTTTTTCTGTCCTATGGCTACAGTCTAAACATCTGATTTAGTTATTCTTCTTATAAGTACAGATGGGTATTACAAGGAGAAAGAGTATTGGATGAGAAGTTAATATTATAAATTCAATTCAATTTATTTAAATAAATATTTAAGTGCTTATGACATACAAGATACTCTGCTAGTTGCTAGAGATATAAATATAGAATTAAAATTATCCTCTGGGAGCTGACATTCTCCAGAGGATATTCAATATATAAGTAGATAAATACATGCACAGTATTGTAATTTGTGCAGGAAAAGAGCATTAACAATGGGCAGATAAGAAGGGCTTCCAAAGGGAGGTGTCACCTGAGCTGAAGCTCAAAGAAAGCTAAACTATCTGACTTCTTCATTTTATTAGCTCATTTTATTAGTTCAATTATCATCTTTTTTTTAAAAAAAAAACCCTTTCCTTCCATCTTAGAATCAGTGTTATGTATTGATTCCAAGGCAGAAGAGCAATAAGAACTAGACTTGTCCAGGGTCACAAAGCTAGGAAGTATCTGAGGCCACGTTGTGTCCCAACTCTCAATTCTACTGAGCCTCCTATCTGCCCCTTCGATTACCATCTTTTTGCAGATGATTCTCAGATCTACTCATCTGGTCCTAATCTCTCTCCTGATCTTTAGTCTCCCTTCACCAAATGACTTTTGGACATCTTGAACTAAATGTTTGTTAGATATTTCAAACTCAACATGTCCAAAACAGATCTCACCATCTTCCCCTCTTAAACCATCTTTATTGATGAGGATGCTTTTCAGTCCCTCAGGCTCACAAACCCAGTGCCATCCCTAGCTCCTTATTCTTACTCACCTTTCATATCCAGTCTTGTCAAATCTAATTTCTACCTTCACAACTTTTTCTCCTATACTCCCCCCTTTTCTGATCATGCAGTAATGGAGGGGTCAGAAACAAGATGATGGAGAAGGTACAGGGACCGATCTGATTTCCACCAAATTACCCATAAAAAAGCAATTATATAATGCCTCAAAACAAATTCTGGAGCAGCATAACCCACAAAATGACAAAGTAAAATAAGTTTTTGTCCCAAAACAACTTAGAAGACTGGCACCAGGGTGAAGTGGAGCATTGTACATCAGGGCAGGCAACAGGTCTTGAAGGCAATTGAAGGAGGAACCAAGGCTTCTGGAGCTCTCAGCCACAGATGGAAAAGGGGAGTCATACAACTGCCTAGAAGGAGACTACAGGGGCTCCTTTGCTGGCTCTGGGTGCAAGACTTTTGTTGTATTGCCCCTATGCAGAACCAAGTTGAAGTTCTGGGGCATGGTCGCAGGGTGAGCAGGAACATTAGCAAGCACAAACGCTTGTAGCCACAAGGGAGCAGGGGACCCTGGTCAGTTCCAAGGGAGAAAGAATGCTTGGGTTACTTACAGACCAGAGCACAAGCCAGGAGAGTATTACACAAGCCTCTCCTAATATCAAAACACCTTGGAAGAACTGGAAGCAGATAGATCCCCAGAGCTATCTCTGAAGGCAGATGCACAAAGAACCTGAAGCTTGGAATGTGCTCCCTTCTCCACAGATACAGAGCCCAAATTTAAGTTTTTTAAACTAAAAGAAAAGAAAAAGGCAGGAAAATGAGTAAACAACATAAAAAGTTATTTTGGTGACAGAGTAGACTCAAACTCAGAAGAAGACAACAAAGGCAATACTGCTGCATCCAAAGCCTGCAAGAAAAATATGAAATGCTTTCAAGCCCAAAAAGAATTCATGGAAGAACTAAAAAAGGATTTTAAGAATCTGATCATGTAGCTACCACTTTGGTACAGTCCCTGGTCATCTCACAGCTGAATTTTGCAATATTCTTTTGGTTGGTCTCCTTGACTCAAGTAGGTCACCATTCCAGTCCATCCTTTACTCAACTACCAACGTGATCTTCCTCAAATGTCACTTCCCACCCTAATTAAAAAAACTTCAGTGACTCCCTGTTATCTCCTTAGTCAAACAAAAAATCCTCTGTTGTTTTTAAGGCTCTTTATAACCTGCCCCCTTTCTACCTTTTCATTTTTCTTATACTTTTCTCCCTTCCCTCTTCTGTGTGAGCCAGTGACACTGGCCTTCTTATGGTTTTTCACACATAATACTCTATTCTTTATCTCTTTAATCCATACCTCTTTATCTGCCTGGATACTCCACTTCTTGGATTCCTTGGCTTCTTTCAAGACTCAGCTAAAATTTGATCTCCTATAATAGATCTTTCCCAGTCTTTCCTCTTCTCTCCAACTAATACTCTTCAATCCCCCTTCCTCTACATACACATATTCCTGATATCTTCCTCTCTGAGTTTATCCTCCATCTACTGTGCATATATCTTATATTAATATGGTTTAATGCCATCTTACTTGTTAGAATATGAACTTCTTGTGAGGTAGGAGCCATTGTTGCCTTTCCTTCTCTCTCCCAATCTTAGGACTGTGCTTAGCATGTAGTAAATACCTAATATTGATACTGAACAGACAGGCTAGGATTCTAACAGGTGGAGAAGAGGAAAGAGTTCATTCCAGGCACAAAGGAGTACAAAGAGGTAGGAGGTATAGTTTTCAGTTGAGAGGTCCGCTAGCAGTGGAGAACGAAGGAAGAAGAGTAATGTGACATAAGGCTCTCAAGGCTGGTTAGAGCCAAATTATGGAGGGGCTTAAATTCCAACTTAAGGAGACTATATCCTAGAAGAGGGTCAGCCAACTATACCTCACCACCAGTTCTTGTTGTTTGAAACAACACAGCAAGATAGGAAGAGTTTTTTTTTTACATTTTTAAAATAAAATAAAATTTTGTTATATTTTAAAAATGTAAAAACTACTACTTAGCTGGGATGGTAGTGATGGTATACAAACACTGGTGGCAGGATTTGGCCCTCAGGCCATAGTTTGATGATCCCTGTCCTAGAGATAGTAGATTACTAGTGAGATCTTTCAGGAGGGAAGTGACATGGCCAGATCTGTTCCTTGGGAAGACTGTGTTGGTAGAAGGTGGTTTAGAGAAGAAAATGCAATGGAAGTAAGAGGTTGAGTTGTGTAATGAGGAAAAGAAAACTCTATCTCTTTATCTAACAAAAACTTTTATTCAAAGAAAAAACACCAGAGTTCCACCAGCCTGTAACTGACTACCCCACTCAACTCCACATCTAGACAGATTCAAAGGCCCTCCTGGGCTAGGGATTGGTCCTTATATAAAACAATGCTGCACCTAGAAGTGGAGGCTGGGGGGTGGTGGTCACTCCCTAGCACAGGATTGGTCCATTCAAGACCAATCCAACACCAGGAAATAGGGGGTGTGGCCCCTCCCTAGCATGGGATTGGTCCCCATGTCAGAAAGTAGGGGGGAGGGACACCTGGGGCATGCTGGGGGATGCAGTCCTCTGGCCACAATATTTTTAAAACCCACAGTTAGAAGTCTTTTAAAGGGGCAGCTGGGTGGCTCAGTTGATAGAGTCCTAAGCCTGGAGATGGGAGGTCCTGGGTACAAATATGGCCACAGACATTTCCTAGCTGTGTGATCCTTGCCAAGTCACTTAACTCCAATTGCCTAGTCCTTACTACTTTTCTGCCTTGTAACTAATACTTAGAATTGATTCTGAGACAAAAAATAATGGGTTTTTTTTAAAAGGCTCATATGAAAGTCTGAGTGAAAGACAATGGAGGCCTGAACTAGGTTGTTGACTTTGTGTAGGAGATATAGTGTGGAATCAATGACATGGCAACTGTTTGAAACTTCACCACTGCAGAAACAGTTCAGAATTCATGCCTATTAGATGTTGGGTGAGGATCAATGAATGACTGATTTTTTCTCAACCTTTACCGTTTGTCTTCGGATTAATACTAAGTATTGGTTCTAAGGCAGAAGAATGGTGAGGGCTAGGCAATTGGAGTTAAGTAACTTTGCCCAGAGTCACACAGCTGGGAAGTGCCTGCTAGCTGCCTCCCCCTCTTTGTAAACCCAAATCACTGATTTTGACATATAAGGGACCCAGAAAATGCAAATGCACTGCCGGACAAGATTAAAGTATAGTTGGGAAATGTTTAACAAAATAAAAATTCAATACAATATATATGACATTAATTTATGGTTTTCCAAGTCAATATATAGCTCTCAGGGATTGTTTTTATTTGAGTCTGATAGAACGGATTCTAGTCTAACCCTCCACCCTTAATTTCCAGAAAGATGACCAAGGCCCAGAGAACCCCAGTGACTTGGACCTTGTTACCTGTATGACAAAATCATGAAGTTCACAGGATCACGGATAAAATATTGGAAAAAGCCTTTGAGGTCATAGTTGGGATCTGAGCCTTTGTTATGAACATATCCCTGTTAATTATATATATTTTTGTTTTGCTTTGTTTTTGTTAATTACATATTATGATACTTTATTAGTGTTTTAGTATGAGAGAGGAATAATGGCTCTACTTTGGTGGCCTTGAAAGCATGAAGTCCAGGTACAGCCTAGTGAAGAAAGTAAAATGAGGCTCCAGTAGGGTTCTTCTGCATTTGCTAGACATAGAATGGAGAGAAAAAGAGAAAGGCTCAGAAGTGTTTCCTTATCTAAGATGCAGCCTTCAGAGATCTGGGGATCATCCCTTAGGACTCTTTCAGTCTTCTCCATGTTGAAGACTTTAAGGTGCTTATAGTAGGGCTCCATGTATAAGACTTTTCTCCAGGAAACAGAAACATAAAACCAGTCACAGAAAACTTGAGCAACCAGACATCTCAACCTAGGCTCCACTGCTTTTTCATGACAAAGTCACACCTGGCTCTCTTGCTCTTCTGCCTATCACTATATCCCTATCCACAGCCCCAATGAAGATTAGTTTAGGAAAATGATCAGTGTCGGATTTTTTTTTTAAATTTTTAAAATTTTTTTAAAATTTAAAATTTCACTCGTGTAAACTGTCTAGAGCAATGGTTCCCGAACTTTTTTGGCCTACCTCCCCCTTTCCAGAAAAAATATTACTTAACCCCCTGGAAATTAATTTTTTAAAAATTTTAACAGCAATGAATAGGAAAGATAAATGTACCTGTGGCCATCATTGCCCCCCTGGATCACTGCAGCACCCACCAGGGCGTGGTGGCTCCCACTTTGGGAATCATTTGTCTAGAGAAAGGCTGATACCTTTGTTAGGATTAGTGATAGTCTTTGCTAACTTCCTATTTTCCTAGCTCAGTTGCCTTGCCTCCCTGGCTATTATAACACAGATCACTCTTCTCATGCAACAGGGAAAGTGGCATTCACTATTACCTGCTTTGCCTGGTCCCTGCCCTTTACTTTAGTTTTAGGCTTTGCCAAGAAGCAAACTGTTACCATCTTTTTTTGGTTTGTGGTTCCCCCCCAAAAAATACAAGTTGTAATTATAGGTTTGAAATCCTATTAGCAGAAAGGGAAATGAATATATTGAGACATTCTAATTTTATTCTGTGACCAGTCTGGGTTTGCTTTCCATGATATAATACTATGGGTACCTACAACCTGACCCTTACCAGAATATAGCCATAAAGGCAATAGCCTGATTTTCCTTCCTTTGTTTGGGTTTTGGTAAACCTTTATTTGTCACTTTAGGCATCTGTTTTAATAAATGCACTACCTCTGACTCCAGCCCCCAGTTCCATACTTAAGAATGTTTCATATGCCATCTTTAACTGATTTGTAGATTTCTATATTTCTTAAACTAACGTATTTATGATGCAGCCCAGTTCAGCATGTCAGCTGTTTAGCATTTATTGTTTTGCTGGCTAAACGCAACATTCAGTAATGCACAAGATGTATTTTTTATGTGCTAAAATACATACTGGTCCGTACAAGCCAATAACCATCACAGTGTGAATTGAAGGAATGACTTCCCTCCATAATAGTACATGTTTTTTAAAGGGAGAAGCCATTGCTTCCTATCTCATTGTAATTCACACTGCGTCCAGCACTACTGGAAAAACTAATGAAAATGCTGGGAGTATAAGGCTTTATTTTACTGTTGAGAATTCTCAGTGGTTACAATATTATGTTGTGCTTAATTCTCATGGTGAGGCATTTTTAATAGTAATTTTTATTTTCAGCCCAGTGATCCATTCCATGCATTAACCCCCTAACCACTGAGTGGGTCACAAATGAGCTGACAGAGGAAGAGGCTGGCACCAGATTCATTATAAATGGAAATGCCCTTCTAATCAGCTAGGACCCGCAATATGTCTGTTCTCACAGGCATGAAAAACTATGGCTTTTAAGTCCAAACTCAGAGGAGATCAAAGTGCTGGGATAGGACAGCGGATGTCAGGCTTTTCCCAGAAGGGGATCTGAAGAGATGCAATTGCTGCCATAGTAAAATTATGCTAAGTTGAGGAAACCCTTATCAGTGGCGGGGAGAGAAAATTCAGGCAGGGTCGCCCTGCCACTCCTGCCCTTGTTTGCACTTCCAGCCCTCATGGAAAATAATCATAGGGAACATTTGCTCATTTGGAAAATGTATTTGCTGTAAAGAGTTGATTGGACAAAGACTGCATGTATGTGTGTGTATGTGTTTTGTATATGTATAAAGGAATGTTGCTAAAAACTGAAAATGTCGTTCATGCAAGGCTTTCATGTCTCTTGTTAGCGCATCTGATAGAAAATAGGGTCTTGATGATTAAGGAAACCTGATATCATGCTGAAATTAAAAATGGTACTTTATGATTTTTTTTCCTTTTAAAATTCAAATAAAGAAACAGTTAGGTGACTCAGTGGTTCGAGAGCCAGACCTAGAGATGGGAGGTCCTGGGTTCAAATGTGGTCTCAGGCATTTTTGAGTTGTGTGACCCTGGGGGAATCACTTAATCCCCATTTCCTAGCCTTTAACATTCTTCTGCTTTGGACTGAATATATAGTATTGCTTCTAAGATGGAAGGTAAAGGTTAAAAAACAACAACGAAAGAATTGAAGAGTAGGGACTGTCTTGTGTGCTTGCATTGGTATCCCTACTCCTCAGCACAGTGCAAGGAACAAAGTAAGAGCTTAATAACTGCCACATCCTTCCATCTGTCCATCCAACTATCTTTTTCTTTTTTTGTCTCTCTCTCTCTAAAATGGGAGTAATAATGGCACCTATCTTGCAGAATTGTTGTGAGGATCAAATGAGATAATATTGCAAAGTATTTCACAAACCATAAAGTCATATATAATTGCTATCATATTTATTATTATTATTATTAATCATTTCTTAGAGTTATTAAAGGTCAACATAATGTTCGAGGGTTCTTTTTTTTAGTAGGGACATAGATTTTTGTAGTGATTATTAACTGCACCTCTGGTTGATTCTGTTGTCACCTCCCCAGCAGCTCCAGAAGGGGCCCTCCTGCCACTCTTTTATTGCATTCTGCTTGAATCATCCTTAAGCCTTACTGGAAGGCAAGGAGAAAGAGGGCATGTCTGGCTCTTTGAAAGTGATATGTCAGTCAGTGTGAGAGATGGGCAAGAATGATTGATAGTCTAACAAGAAGAAAAGCCTATATTCAGGAATCAATGAAAACTCAGAGTGAGAACAACTAATTAGAAGGGACACTGAATTGGGAGCTAGGGCTAGGGTGCAGAAAGCACTGAATGTAATATTTGAAAAGGCCTTTTAAATAAAATTAACGAGATTAAACTCAAGGATTTAGGTAAGCATATTCCTCATGCTATAAATTCCAACCTTTATTGAGTAAGGGAACTGAACTGCTAAGGGAAATACTTGTTGAAATGAATACCACCATGGGAAATAGCAAGGATGTATAGATTCTCTTCTTAGTCTTAAGAGATATGAGGGTGAGTTTTGTTCCCTGGGGAAAAAAAACGATATTAGTGGCAATATATTTTGGAGGTAACATGGCCAAAGGACAGAATGGAAACCTGGGGAATCATAAACTTTGAATTCTATTCTTAGCTCAGATATAGAACTATCATTTGACACTTTGGTCCAATTATACAATCTCTTTGTTCCATTACCTGTAAAAATGAGGAACAGTTCTGCTAGCCCACAGGTCATGATAGGTGTTGTGAGAACAAATGGACCAATGGATAGGAAGCACTCAAAAAATATAAAACATTACATACGGGCTCATGTTTTTATATGGTACTGAGACAGGGTGGTAAGTAGGAAGACCACTGGATGTGAAGTCACAGGACCTGTGTTTGAGTCTTGCATTTACTATTTGACTTGAACAAGTCACTGACCCTCCAAGCCTCCATTTTCCTCATGCTTAAAATGGGGGTAAGCCACAAAAAGTGCTCTATTCAGATGGGAGCCTTTTACAGGGTACTGACATTCTTTTTCCTAAGAGAGGTGGTCATGCTTTCCAAAGCATCAGGTTTGATGAGTGAACATTTATAACGGCAAATCTCGAGGAAACTTTTCAATGCTTGTTTTTGAGTTTTACAGTATTGAAAAGGGATATTTTGTTTTGTCAACAACTCTAAAGCCAGCACCCCAATTTGGGATACACCCCTGTCCACCTGCTTCAACACCTGGCAAAGCCCAGAAGTCACGGATACTAAAGGTTCAGGCTATGTTTAAGCCTCTTACAGGTGTTGGAGCAGCTCTGATAAACATGTCATTTTCTAAGGAATGCTAAGCCCTCTGCAGATATGTTATTAAGCTTTGCATGATCCTCCAAAGGTGGATAAGGGGCAATTATAACAATTACCCTTCTTCAATAGAGAGAGTCAAAAAATATGAAACAAAATGATTTTCTCTTTAGATGTAAACAAATTATTCTTTTTTTCCCCCCAGGGTCTTTGGCAGGTAAATAGGGACACTGACTCTCCTGGTATCTCAAATCTATCATTCTATTGACTGGTGCTAATTAATTTTGTTTATATTGGCTGTTCATCTTTTCTTTTGTTGAATAGCAGGTTTCAAAGAATGTTAATAGCAAAGATCATTCAGAGAATGACAAAATGGGGTCAAAATTTTTCTAGGAGGACAATAAAGGAATTTTGAAGGTGAGATAATAAATGCAGAAAAAACTATGTTTTCTGGTATATTTTCCTCTTATAGTGACTTAATTGAGACTTAGAACAATAGAAATGTAGCTAAAACATATTTATATATACATGTGTACATACACACATACACACACATATATATGTACATATATATATATATATATATATATATATATATATAAAACAGCTACTTTTGTGGAAATGGCATTAAATCTCAACTGTTTATGACTTGCAATTCAGCAAACATTTAATGAGGGCTTGATGTCAAGGCAAGAAGCATTTATTAAACACTTACTATGTACCAAGCACTGGGCTAAATGTTGGGTATAGGACACTGTAGAATTGTGCTTTAACATTACAGAGATTATCATCTATTAAAGGAAATCATGGACATGTAAATAAATCTAACAGAAACTAGGACATGGTAAGAGCATAAGAGGTGTACAGATTAAATGCTTTAACAAGTCAGAGGAGGGAGAGATGACATGGAAGACTATACATGATCTAGAGAAAATTCTTAGAACTACTTGAGCTGGGCCTTGAAGGAGGATAAATAGTAATAATTTATAATTTTGATATCCTTTAAGATTTACAAAGTGTTTCCTCTATCAGTTCTGTGAGTTAAATAGTGCAGGCATTTTAATACACATTTTATGGATGAAGAAACTGAGGCTTAGAGATCTTTGGTAACTCACCTGTGGTCACGTAGCTTCTCATTCTCAGGACTTGAACTCTGGTCTCTGGATTCCAAGAATGGTGCTCCCTCCAGTGAAGAGGGAGGACATAGCACAGAGCCTAGGTGAGAAAGGGTGAAATTAGTTCAGGAGACAATGAGTCGGCTTTTCATTGTAGAATAAGAGGAAAGGAATTTGCGTGAGGATAATACTTTAAAGGCCATTTAGAGTAAGATTATGGAGATCCTTGAATGCCATGTTAATAAATTTGGACTTTATTTAACAATTAATGGAGAATGAGGGGGTGGATAAAGCATTGGGTTTAGAATCAGGAAGACTCATTTTCAGGAGTTCAAATCCAGTCTCATAGTTGGAGAAGCAAATGGCAAGCCATTTCAGTGTCTTTGGCAAGAAAATCCCAAAACAGAATCCCAAAGAATTGGACTTGACTGAAACAATACAACAATAACAACAGAACACCTTTTCCTACTGAGGGAATCAGTAAACTGAGATATGTGTGGGGAAATGGATAGTATGAGTGTGTGAGGCTTTAATAAAAAAAAAGTTCTTATACAAAGAGTAACCATGTAAATGAGTCCAAGGCACTGGGGTTACCTGGCTTTCTCTGATATAAAAAAAGTAGAAGAATGAGCCTTGTATAGTGTTACTTCCCCCGAACCTCCCAGGGGATGGCCTGGAAACAGATAATAAGCCAGATAGTTTCATAGCATCAGCAATTCTCTGGTTATAAAATAGGTGCTTGTGGAAGCTGCTCAAATATTTCTAGGCCTCTGTAGTACTATTTATAGGCTGCTGCTTCAGGAAATTAAATTATACCTTGATAACCTGAAAGAGTGAATGCCCAACCCCAGGGAAATAGTTTTTCATCTTGGGAAAATCCAGCTCAGGAAGCCCCTTTTAATCTTGAATTGATGGTCAATGAGAATTTTATTAAGTAAACTTTGAAAAGAAAAATCAAAATACTCTACTAAAGAACTGACAAGAATGAGATAATCTGTGATTTTTGTGTTGTCCTAGAATCATAGATCGTGGCGTTAGCAGAGACCTCAGCAGGTTGTCTGATCCAGTTCCTTGGCTTTAGACAACTAAGGTATAGGGAACAGGGATTCCACTGTGCAAAGAACACCGGTTCTAACATCAGAAGACCCCAGCTTGAGTCTGGGTTTTGATGTTTAGTATCTGTGTGACCCTGGGCAAATCACTTCATCTCATTGGGATTAAGAGTACAGGGCTGGATGGCCTCTGAGGCCACTCTAGCTTCATAATCTATGATTTTGTGATCTACCTACTATTCCAGGGGTGCCTCAAATCCAATGTGTATAGAATCAGCGCCCTAACATCTATACCACCAATGCTTGTGTCCTCAATGTTCCCTTTGACTCTTCCTTCTCTTTTGTCCCATGTATGGAACACTCCGCCCTCTACATTTCTGTCTTTGGGAAGCCCTTCCCAGCCCCTAAAAATTTCATTGCCTTCTCTCTCTTGGTTACTTTCTGTTTATCCTATATATAGCTTGCTCATACATATCTATTTGCTTGTTGTCTCTTCCACTGGATTGTGAGCTCCTTGTGAGCATACACTTTTTGCTTCTTTTTGTATCCCCAGCCTGACCCATATAGCAAGAAAAGTACTATAGAAATGTTAGCTATAATGATGATGATTTTCACATTTTCCTCCTTTTTTTTGTAATTGTCAAGACCATCTCTAGTACATTGTCTTGTTACATTTGGCCCAGAGTATCGCAATTGATTTTAAAATACCCTTCCCTTTAGTCTCAGAATAAAAACTTTTCATTCCAAGGCAGGAGAGCAGTAAGGGCTAGGCAATGGGGGTCAAGTGATTTGCCCAGGAGTCACTTAGCTAGAAGGTATCTGAGACCAGATTTGAATGTAGGTCCTCCTGACTCCAGGCACGACTTTCAATCCACTGAAGCCACCTAGCTGCCCCTGCAATTGATTTTTAATATCTTCCTACTTTCCATCTTTTGATTATCCAATCCCCATATACCAGAACAGGATGATTTTCATGCACATAACTCCATTGTTCAAACATTTTCTTTTTTTTTTTTCATTTAATTTTATTTGTTTTAATTTCAGAGTTTCTCCCTCTTCAGTTTCCTTCTGCACCCAGTGAGAAGGCAAGAAATACAAAACCCATTACAAATATGAAGTCATGCATTACAAATTTCCACATTAGCTAAGTTCAAAAAGGAAAACAAAAAGAAAGGAAAAATGTTACATTCTATTTGTACCTCTCTGGAGGTAGATAACATGTTTCATCGTGATGCTTTTGGAATTGTGGTTGGTCATTGTAATGAGCAGAATTACAAAGTTTTTCACAATTAACTATCTTTATAATATTTCTTTTATTGTGTAAATTGATCTCCTGGTTCTGCTGCTTACTTCACTTTGCATCAGTTCTTATGAGTTTTCTTAGGTTTTTCTAAAAGCATTCCCTTCATCATTTCCATCACATTTATAAACCATAACTTGCGTAACCATTCCTCAATTGATGGGTATCCCCACAGTTTCCATTTCTTTGCCATCACAAAAAAAAAAGCTTCTAAAATTTTTTTGTCCATATGAATCCTTTCCCTTTTTCTTTGATCTCTTTGGGATATAGTCATATTGAGCCAAAGGATATGCACAATTTAATATCTTTAGGAGCATAAGTACAAATTATTTTAGAACAATTGGACTAGTTTATAGTTCTATCGGTAGTGCATTTGGGTACCTATTTTTCCACATTTCCTCTAGTATTTACCATTTTCCTTTTTCTGATAGTCAATCTGATTGTTGTAAGGTAGTACCTCAGCGTTATTATAATTCACATTTCTCCCAATGATTTAAATTTTTCTTTTCAAATAACTATTACTAGCTTTGATTTCTTCCTCTGTTCATATGCCTTCACTATTGGTTGGAGAATGGCTTATTCTTATAAATTTGGCTTCGTTCCATATATGTTTGAGAAATGAAATCTTTATCAGAGAAACTTACTTTTCTTCTTATTTTAGCTGCATTGCTTTTTGGAATAAATTACCTGTCAGAAATGTGGATGGGGAAGAATTCATGACCAAACAAGAGATAGAGAATGCCAAAGGAGGTAAAAGTGGATAAGTTTGATTGTATAAAACTAAAAAGTTTTTGCACAAACAAAACCAATGCAGTTTATGTGTTTTCAATAGTTCCTGTAGTCTACTAGACAAAAAAAGCAACCATCTTAGCCAAACATTCATATCCTTCCACAGTCTATCTTGAAACTTGCATTTCTGGCTTGATCTCAGAGCAGTTACCCTCATATATTGTATATATCACAATTCTTGATTACTAAGGTTAATGTCATTTTATGCTGTAGGTTCTGGATTTTGCTTATACTATTCTCAGTGCCTTGATTGTACTGTCCTCTGTACATCCTTTGCCATCCTTCAAGACCCAGGATAGGTATGATCTTTATTGCATCCATATTACTACCCGATTAAAGGTGCTTGATCGTACAAGAACTTTATGTTACCTCTTTTTATTGCTCCTTTAAGTGCTTGGCATATAGTAGTTGCTTAATAGGGCAGCTTAGGTGGTACAGTGGGACAGAGCACTGAACTTGGAATCAGGAAAACACATCTTAATGAGTTCAAATCCAGCCTCAGACTTTCTCGCTGTGTGATCTTGGACAAATCACTTGACTTAGTTTGTCTCAGTTTCTCATATGTAAAATGAGCTGGAAAAAGAAATGGGACACTACTTTAGAATCTTTGCCAAGAAAACTCTAAATGACTGGTGTGGTTTGGGCGTCATGAAGAGTCTGTACCAAGAAATCTCCAAATTGGGGGGGGGTCATGAAGAGTTGGACATGATTGAAAACATTTGAGCAGACAACAGATGCTTCATAAATATTTGTTGAATAAATGAATTTTATAGATGAAATAAATTAGATTTACTAATCTTGTCCATGATCACCGGACTAGTGAGGGTCAAGAAAGGATGGGATGAAGAAGGGAGTGAATAGAAAACAGATTAGCTGGAGAATTCCAGAAGATAACAATGATGATGAAAGGCTTGGTCTTAATGCCATTCAACAGAGGTCAATAAAACCCCATGCCAAACTGGACCTGTTTCTTCTTTTTGTATAGCTTGCATAGTTATGTATTAGTTTGTGGCTTGCTCTGGCCATAGTTAGCTGACACCTAGACATAGGAGGATTGATGAAAGGAACTAGGGATATTTAAAGACTGTCATATGGAAGAGGTGATGAATAGAAGGATGGGTCAGACAGATAGTGCTACAGTAAATGGAGTGTTGGACCTGGAGTCAGAAAGACCCGAGTTGGAATCTGGTCTCAGATACTTTCTGACTGTGTGACCCTGGGCAAGTCATTTAACCTCTGTTTGCCTTAACTTTTCTTAAATATGAAAGAGTTGTGAAGATCAAATTAGATATTTGTAAAAAAAAATTGCTTAGCACAATGCATGACACATAGTAGGTGCTATTTAAGTGCTTATTTCTCCTTCTACTTGTTCTGCTTGTTCTCAGTAGAAGGTGCTAAGTGACAACTTCGGTCTTGCCATAAGAGAAAAAATTTCCCAATAGTTTTACTTATCTTAAAATGGAATAGCCTGCCTCGGAAGGCATTAGTTTCTGCCTGTCTGGAGGTTATCCAGCAAGGGCTGAGGAGTCATTTGTTGGGTATAATGGGGAAGAGATTCTTATTTTGGAATCACTTCTTGGGTCCTTCTTGCAACTCCAAGATTCTCTGATTCCTTTTGTTAGCCCCCTAATGAAGTCCTGTTTTCTCTAGATGACCTTGCTGTCTCATCTAAAGGCATTTATTCTCATTCCATTTAACATGAGGATAGGATAACAAACTTATTAGTTTGGAATAGATACCAAACTGATCCTAAAATAGAAGCTTTATTGCCTAGTGGAAAAATTAATAGCACATAATATCACCATGGATTTATATAATGTTTATATCCCAAGGAGATTAAAGAATACTACCAAGCTAGCTCATTTACCCTCATGTCCCCATAGCAACCTATGAAGTAGGTAGGAGGGAGGCAATATTCCCAGCAACTAGAATTAGATTACAGTAGACATCAGAGTGTAGACTCCTAATACAACTTCACCTCAGGAAATTATAAAATATGAATTATAAATATTACACAGAATGACCAGCATAGGCACCATTTCAAAGATAAATAAAAAGAGCTTTTAAAAATTAATAAATCAAATGGAATCATCTCTAAAGTCTCTTCCAGCTCTGTAATCCTATAGTGGTGATAGTGATGCCTGGGAAGATGTTTATTTAAATATTTTTCATTAAAATTTAAATATTTACATGACCATAAGAAGGATCTGTAATTTTGCCATTAGGGAAGTTCTATATGGGAACTTAATCCATGAAAGATTGATACCTGGCTATGACTTAATGGACAAGTCCTAGGCTATTACCTGAGGGAGAAATTAAGTGGCTTATACAGTTGGCGACTGTCAGAGATGAAATATGAACTCAGGATGTCCGGACTCTAACTCCAACACTGTATCAAATTCTTACTTTTACTTAATTACTAACTACTTAATTTTGTTTCATTTCTCTCCCTCTTCCCAATCTATGCTACCTCAGAGTATCTCCCGAGGGTATGATGAAATCCTTAAAACAAAATATTGATATTTGTTATTTAAAATAGAAAAAATGCTTTATAGCCCCTTTAAGTGGTGAGGGAATTAATTTTTTTAATTAAACAAGCAATCATTGACTGCTATGTCAATAAGCATTTATCATTAAGCACTTAACAGATGTGCCAAACACTGTGCTAAGCAGTAACTTCAAAAAGGTCAGAAATCCATTTCTTAAATAATTTTTCTTTTTCTCTCTTTCCATTCATTGCCATTCACCTCACTGTCAAAAGAAATTGGATCCATCAACTCTTTTTCATCTGCAGTTTAAACAATAATGTGACTAATGATAGGAGCTGTAGGCAACTGCTTGAGCTATAAACTTTTTAGGAGGGTCAGAGAAAGTGTGATTATCATTGCTAAATGGCCCTGGAGGATAACATCTTGTTCACCTAGTGTTATTATTCTTCCATATCATTTGTAAGTACTTTTGTAACAGACATTGCTGAAATAAGAATAAAATTGTTGAAAACACCTCCTGAGTCCAGTGAATTTAGTCCCTACATGGAACATGCCATGATATTTTTCTTAAATTTAAAAACATCTTCAAAATATTTGACAGTTCAGTGGAGAGTGCTGGACCTAGAGTCAGGAAGACCTGAATTCAGATCCTACCTCAAATGCTTGCTAGCTGTGTGACCCTGATGATCAAGAGCAAGTAACTTAACCTCAGTTTCCTCAGTTTCCTCATCTGTAAACAAAGGCTAATAATAGCACCTAACTCCTAGGGTTGTTGGTCTTAAATAAGATAACATTTGTAAAATGCATTGCAAAATTTAAAGTCCTATGTAAATACTAGCCATTGTTAGTATTATTTCATAAAAACAACTGGTTTAAACTAATTCAGAGAGGCATAGCTTGCAGTGAAAGGTGTAGGCTAGCAAAATATGGCACATTTGGAGAAGTTAATAGGAAAATAATGAACATGGTATTTATTGTGAGTCTAGGAAGTCAATTCCAAGACAGGCTTAGGTTTTTTTTCTCACTAGAAATCTGAAGACATTTTGTGAAGTTCTGGAATGGACTTTAGAGATTGTCTGGTCCAGTTCCCTCATTTACAGATATAGAAATAGAACCCCAAAGAAGTGAAGTGTTTTACCTACAGTTGACAGGACCAGAACTCAAACCCAAATTCCCTGATTCCCATTGCACCAATGATATTTCCTTTATCCGTTCTGCTTGACTTTGTCAGGATTGATTTCAAGCCATCAGAAACAAGTGTGAGTGATATCTGTTCTATTCAGTTTAGCCATCTCACTGCCAAACACTTGGAAGGCTCCATTAGATAAGAATGACTTGTATAGAAGAAAAGAGAACCATTAATTCAAGAAGATATGATTAGTTCTGAGCTTGTAGTAAAAAGTGGCTAGACTACTTGCCAAATGAAATAGTTAGAAAATCAGCTTCACAGTAGAAATTATTAAATTCTCAGGAAGCCCAATTTAGCACTTTATTTCTGTATATACTATGAACACCTTTATCTTTCTATGTCTATCAAATGTCCACTTAATATAGGACCTAATATCCTTAATAAGTCTTTCCTCCCTCCCTCCCTCCCTCCCTCCCTTCCTTCCTTCCTTCCTTCC
>NC_058133.1:138593794-138690834 GCF_016433145.1 Gracilinanus agilis
GGAGAGGGAGAGGGAGAGGGAGAGAGAGAGAGAGAGAGAGAGAGAGAGAGAGAGAGAGAGAGAGAGAGAGAGAGAGAGAGAGAGAGAGAGAGAGAGGGAGGGAGGGTAGGGGATTAAGAGAATCACCTGGGTCAATGAGAGAGTAAGTGATTTTCACTTGGCCAGTCTATGGAAAAGGGACTTGAATCTAGATTTTCCTAACTTCAAGGCCAGCTGTCTGTCAATGATGACATACTGCTTCTCTTTAAAGCTTTATACAGATAAAATGTCATTTTAGGACATATCCAAAAGTGACCCCATTGAAGGAGATACAAAAGTTGTGTAAGAGATAGTATCTCTTAAGAGATATTGATATAGCAGGCTACTCACCTCTTGACAGAGAGGTGATGGATTTGGGATGCCAAATGACACATACTTTTTGAATATGGCTGTTCAAGAAATTTATTTTAACCATGGATATTGCTAGAAGGGTTTTGACCCACCCTTCTACTTTTCCCTCCCTTCCTCCCTTCCCCCCTCCCTCCCTTCCTTCCTTCCTTGGAAGAGGTGAGAGGGAGAGAAAATTGTTGTTTATTAATTGAAAAACATGCAATAATATTTTAAAAACAAACAAAACAACCAAAAGAAATTTCCCTGACTTCATGAAGTTTGTGGTCTACTAGAGTTAAGACATACAAACAGCTTGCTATAATAAATATTTTAAGGTTAGTATACTAAAGAATTACAAAATAAATTTCTATATGATATCTGGGATTAGGAGTGCCTAATTTTTTTTAAAGATATTTATTGACTGGAGATATCAAGAATTACTTCTTAAAAATTATATTTGAGATGAAATTTAAAGAATGGATAGGAATTCAAGAGGTAAAAGGAAAGGATTATAAACATAAGCAATGGGCTAAACAAATGCAGGGATATAGGAGGGACAGGTGATGGTCTAGTTTGGCTGCCACTGAGTATATAGAGCAAAGTGCTGTCAGATAAAATTGGAAAGTTAATGATAGCTGGTCATATAAGGTTTTAGCCTGTACTCCAACTTTCATCCATGTCTCTCTGCCCATCCCTCAACCCTGAAATTGATGACTTGGTTGGGTAAGCTTTTGCATTATCTTACCCAGGAATTAGGTCTTCATACTACTTTCTGGTCATCTCCACAGAATGCTGCAGATATTTACCATCCCCTCTCCAATCTTTACCAGCTCCATGCTTTATATTGACTTCTCCAACTAGAATGCAAGCTTCTTGAGAGTAGGGACTGTTCTGCTTGCTTATATTTTTTATCTTTAGCACTTGACACACTGTCAATACAATTTTTTTACATTCATCCGAGTGAGTTTTGATAAATTTTTATGTCTGTCTGGCTATCTCTAGCTATCTTTCTATTTCTTTCTATCATCTATATACCTATCAATCTGTCATACATGATCAATTCCTTCCTTCTGTCATTTTTCTGGCCATTTATTTCTTTATCTATCATCTTTCTATCTACTTTCCAAGTAAAGGATTTGAATGACAAGTTTGTGCTCAAGCCTTTCAGTATTTAGCTTGGAGAATGAGAGAATAAAGGTAGGAAAGCCCATTAAAAGATTGTTGTAGTTATTTAGGTAATTAGCATCCATGCTTGTTTTCCTTCTTTCTTTCCTTCAGCAGGAATAGAAAATATGGGACAGATTTCAGGGATCCCATGGAGGTGGAATGGATTGTACCTGGTATAACAGATAAGGGAAAGGGAAGAATTAAAGTTACCCACAAGGTTACTAACATTGGAGACCAAGTGAGTGTTCACAGTAGTGAAGTCAGAAAGAGGAATTGGTTTTTCAATAAGTAAAGTTTCAAATCAATAAGTACTCAATAATAATAGTATTTATATAATACTTTAAAATCTGCAAAGTGCTTTGTAAATATTATCACATTTCATATTCACAACAATTATGGCATGTAGGTGTTATTATTATCTCCATTTTATAGATAAGGAAATTAAGGCAAATAGATGTTAAGTAATTTACCTAGTGTTACGTAGCTAGTAAGTATCTAAGCCTGGATTTGAACGCAAGTCTTTCTTACTTCAGATGCAGTGTTCTATCTATAGCTATCCCCCAGCTCTTATTGTGTGTCAGGCACTCTGCTTAGGTCTAGGGAGAAAAAATGAAACCTCAATTTTGTATTTTTGGAGTTTGAGATGCTTTCTGTTTCCCTTTGGTTCAAGCATAAAAACTCCCCATAGGTAGTAGGAGATACGAAATTCTGAAGGTAGATCAGGATTAGAAATGGAGATGTGAGAGTCACCACAGAGGGGTTGTAGTTGAGATTATGAGTGTGAATGGATCATATATATAAAGAAATGAGAAGAACCTAGGACTAAGGACAGAAGCCGTGGGAATACTTTTATTAAGAAGTTGGAAAGAAATAATCAAAAGAGGCCAAGAAAGAATATGTATAGAGGTGAGAAAAACTGGGAAATTAGTATCTATGAGATTGAAGAAAAAGAGTATCAATGAGAGAAATATGGCCCACAGTATCAACATCTTTAGAGGTGCCACAACCAGTTGTCTACTATGTTTTGCCTAATGGTCTTAAAATGTTCCTAATCTTAGCTTTGGTTCTTGAGTTGACATTTAATGGACTGAAACAAACTGTTCTTTGATGTTCTGTAGCAGGTAATATTTTTTAAAGCACCTACAAGTTTACCAATGGTGTTATTTTAAGATGAAGGAGTTTACCTGCAGTAAGAACATTGGTATTTTGAGGCAATTTTCCTGGGTGCTTGACCAGCTGGTTTTTGAAGGAATTTATGGAGAAGGAATGGCAGGTTTCCTTAGCATGTGTAAGAAAAATATGCAAAATTTGTGGTTTATGTTTTTTAAAAACCTTGCTAAAACTTTAAGTAAAATAGGTGATGAAATTTCAGGAATGACATTTTAATAATGAAGTAAAAAAGAAGAAAAAAAGATACAGTACTATCTGGGGGGCAAAGAAAACCTTACATCGATACAAGAAATCAATTTGCACCTTTGTTTGAAAGGCTTATGAAGGAGAAAAGAATATAAATCTTATTACCACAAATGACCATCAAAAATCTAAGCATCGTTGTATTTTAATAAGAAACTGAAGTCATGCATTTATAGGTATCCTGAGTGAAATATGAAACAAGATCTATACATCATGCATTATATGAAACAATTAAATGGTAGCGATCATCTTGTACAGTTCCAAGTAAATGATACATCTAAATAGTTGGGTATGATAAATATCTTATGGCAGGTGAGTTCTAGTCTCTGATGAATCTACTTCATTTCTTATGTATATGGAATTTTGTTTATGAGAGCAAAAAGACAAGAAGAGAAAGGGCCTTGGCTACGGGAAATCATTTATTAAGCTGCTCTGATAGATACTATTTAGTATGAAATGTGATGAAGGAGATCATTGGTACAATATAACATGAAACGCATAAATATGAAATGAATGACAGAATTATCAGTTAAGGTTACACAGAAATAAAAATGTTAGATAATCGTGTCTTTTTTTAAAAACATAATGCTTACCTTCTGTCTTAGAATCTGTAATATAGTGATTCCAAAGCAGAAGAACAGTAAAGGCTAGGCAGTTGAAGTTAAGTGACCTGCCCAGGGTCACATAGCTAGGAAGTATCTAAGGTCAGATTTGAACCCAGTTCCTCTCTGGTACTCTATTCACTGAGTCACTTACTTGTTCCAATTATGTTAATTCTTAACAGATATTTCTAACAATAGAGGCTATCATATATTTACAGTAATACATTGTTGTTTTACTCCTCCCCCCAAGACCTCATGACAGTGGACTCCAAAGTGAAGTTCATATCCTCAGAGGGTAAGATAATCTATTTGGGTTTGGGAAGAAAATATTAGACTTTCCATTCATACTTACTTTTTACTTTCAAGAAAAATAAGCAAATTAAGTATTAATTATATTTAATATGTAAATTCATCCTGATGCTCTCACTCTTTCTGTCAGATGTATTATACACAAAATTTAGGAAAGATTTTTAAAAAATACTAACACATAGATTCAGTTTGCTCCTTTCCCCATTCCAATCATTATCAATCACTGACTTTTCATTCATTTGTTCAACAAACATTGATTGTAAACTCCACTTAGGTCATTGTGCAAGGTACTCCAGGGGATGTAAGAATGAATAAGACGTGGTCCCTGCCCTTGAAGACTTATCAATACTAAAGTGCTACGTTATATTTGAGAAGAAAAGAGATAATAGATCTGTCTGAAGGGTTAGTGAGATTGAATTTGAGCTCTGGTCTTAAAAACTAGGTGGGATTTTGACAGGTAAATATGGTAGGTGATCTGGAAGTCATGAGCAAGAGTGGAGAACGACATGTTTGGGGAACTGAGAATAGTTTGTTTGAATCATAGGTACACAAACATGGGTGGGAGATAAATATGAAAGATAGGTTGTGACCAAAGCATTACATTTTTGAATTTCAGGCTAAGGAGTTTTGATTTGATTTGTCCAGAAATTG
Source organism: Gracilinanus agilis (assembly GCF_016433145.1). Classification (NCBI taxonomy): domain Eukaryota; kingdom Metazoa; phylum Chordata; class Mammalia; order Didelphimorphia; family Didelphidae; genus Gracilinanus; species Gracilinanus agilis. The sequence goes on from NC_058133.1 coordinate 138,598,306, forward strand.
GGGAATTATTGAAGGTTTTTTGATGAAGGTAGTAAGAAGATCTTTTTTGCCTCTGTGAGTTAATGAATCAGGCTGAGATGAGTAATATCAATAAGAGTGATGAAGAGCCTTGACTGCAGAGGTACCCATTAGGAAGTTATTACAGTAGTCTAAGTGTGAGATAATTAGGTTTTGAAGACAGGAACAATTTTGGTTTTGTCTTTATCTGTCTAGCACTTGCCATAGTATTTTATACAGAGTAGGCATTTTAATATATGCTTGTTGAACTGAACTGAATGAAAACGAAAGAATAGATGTTAGAGCTATCCAAGAGGTAGAATCCACAGGATTTAGCCACTCATTATATGTGGAATGTAAGGGAAAGGGTGGAGTCATGGATGATTCAAAGGTTTTGAGCCTAGGTGAGAGAAGAATGACATCAACAATAGGAAAGTCAGAAGGAACTGGTTTTCAAGGGAAGATTAGTTTGGCTTTGAATATCTAATTGGAGATATTCGGTCATGACCCTGTACACTTGGGTTTAGAACTTATGAGAAAGGACAGAGTTTGGCTTGAATAGTCAAATAAGAATGAGTGGTAGTCGAAGTCCTGGGAATGGAAAAGATCCCTTGGCATGAAAGAGGCAATCAGGTGGTGTAATGGACAGAGTACCTCACCTGGAGTCAGAAAGAGCTGAGTTCCAATATGGCCTTAGATACTTAGCTGTGTAACTTTGGGCCAGTCACTTCATCCCTGTTGTCTCAGTTCCTCATTTGTAAAAATGGAGACACACTGGAGAAGGAAATGGCAAACCAAGAAGACACCCTGGACAGCAACAACAACAGAGATACCTCCTTGGGAGAAAGCTCACATTTCAGAGAGTGAGACCACTAAGGAAAGTTAGAGATGCAGGAGTGCAGGTAGTGCCATGTTGTTGAAGCCAAACAAGAAGTTGGGTGTCATCAATAGTGTAACGTACTACAGAAAATTCAAAGAATATAAAGAAAGGAAGTCATTTATTCCATCTGGAATTTAGGATGCTCTTAGTAATAATCTTGGATGAAAGCTATAGTTTGATGGGTTCAGAATCCAGATTGTGAGGAGGTAAGATGTGAGTAGGTAGTAAAGAAAATGGAGGCAATAAGAATAAGTTGGTTTTTTAGAAGTCTGGCAGTGAATAGGAAGAACATTATAGGAAAATTGATAAGAGGAAGGAGATTTATATAAAGGGCAGGCTTTTTAGTTGCTCATTTTTTGTTTGTAGACTGAGGGGGAGATTGAAGGTGCATGAGGGGATAACTGGTGAACTTCAGGTTTGGAACAGCCACTTGTTTCTTACACTGTATTAGAAAAGTACAAAAGAAGAGTAAAGGGATTGCCAGTAGCCCTGCCACTACATCCAAAGGTCCTTCAGACTCTGTTGTTTGCCCTGTCTTTGCACCTGTTAGATCCAGCTCTATCATCTCATCTGCTGTTGCAACCTAAGGACCCTTGAGCCTTGCTTTCTGACCCATTTCTGCAGGACTCCTAGGCCTTTTCATTCACTTCATAAAAATAAATTTTATGTCTTCTCTCCATTTATTAGGATATTAACTTCTTTACAGTATGATTTTTTTGATTTTCCTCCCTTTGTCTCCCAGTGCTTATCACATTGCTTCAAATATAATAAGGGCTTTATAAATACTTTTTCATTCATTCATTCATTCATTCATTCATTCATTTATTCATTCATTCATTCATCAACAAGGAGAGGGTGTTCTCTCTTCCCTCCAAGTATCTCCTCTAACTGAAGTGGAAACAAAAACAAAAATACCATCATGTTTTTATAAAGTGGATCAATTGTTTCATGACTCTAACAAATCTTGACAGCTTGGATCAGAAGAGAAGAAAATGGGGAGCGAGCAATACCAAGGGTTATGAATTAGCAAAACAACGCCTATAAAATGGTTAACCAAGGTCCCAGGGTGGTTAGGAAAGTTATACATTCTAGAAAAAGGTTGCCCCTGCTAGCTTGTAGGAAGACAGCCTTGATGCAAGGGAAAATGTGCCTTATTTGTATCCTAAGGATCTTATGTGACCTTAGGGAAATCATAGTTTCTGTAAAGGGCCTCAGTTTTCCCATCTGTAAATTGACATGTTTGGATTAGATGGTCTTTAAGGTTCCATCCAATTTTAAGTCCTATGATCTTATGATGTATTACTTTTGGAACTCTTTCTAGTTGAGTCCTTATCCATGTATTTCTAAAAATATGGTTCTCTACAAGTATTCATGCTTAGCAAACAGATTATTGGTTATAGAAATGCTATTAATTTTTGCTTGGTTATTTTGAATCTTGCCACTTACTGAAGTTTTTAATTGTATCCATTTCTTGGCTGATTCTCTAGGATTTTCTAAGTAAACTGTACAGTCAGCAGCAATCAAAACACTGAATTAGGCCTCATGAAAGTTGGTTATGATACTAAAGGTAGAAAAACAGTCTATGAATAATGGTGGGTATTTTTAAAAAAATAAATGTAATGAGAAAAAATAAGAAGTTAAATGCACCCAAAAGCCTGAAATAGTTGGGAAAAATGTTAGTCTAGGAGTCAAATATATTTCTGGCTCCCCAGTAAACTGTGCTAATTTAAACAAATCCCATAACCTCTCTGGGTGTCATTTTCCTGCTATATATAATGAAAGAGGTGTACTAGGTAATTTTTAACTGTTGTTCTAAGTATAATATTTTGTATAATATATAAAGTATAATAATTTTTTCATGATACATGTTGAAATAATCAACTTTAAAGAGATAGGGAGAAAATATGAATGTGGAGTTCTTTCTAGATCATAGTAAACTTAGAAACTAGATCAGTATTTTCCCTTTTAATAAAAAATCACAGTTTCTCCATATTGAAACAAAAGTAAAGAACTGTAGAAGTTACTGTAAGTGGCAGGGAAGTAGAACAACAATCTATCTACATTCCAGATAACAAAGATTTGGATATACTTGCCATACTTTTAGGTTCTCTACTCAGGTTTTGTAGCTCCTATGATTTTAAATAACAAGTAAAATCTTTCAAAGTCAATTCTGAGTCTTCTCCTCCCCATCCCTTTACTCATTTTGTGTGAAGATTTTAGGTTGGCATCCACTGAGTACAGACCTTGAGGACTTTTCAGGCAGACCTGGCTTTTATAATTTCTGGGCTATAAAAAGATTGTAGACTATATTTTTATATGTTATTTCTATAATATTTTCTAAGTTTTTTTGTATACAATAGCTCTTTGAGCCTTCCAACAACCAGGTTGTTGTATGCAAATAGCATAAGTAGCATTGTCCCTAATTTATAGATAAGGAAACTGAGGTTCAGACATTCAGACACTTTACCAAAGTAGGAAGTCCCAGGGCTGAGACTAGAACTCAGGACCATTGGTTCTAAGCCCTGTCAATAAATCTGTCAATCAATAGGATTGTAGAGAGTGCTGGGCACAGGGCTGTGTGTGAGGTAATGCACTATAATTTTGTTCTGTGATCCCCTTTCAATGGAAAAAAAGTTTTATAAACCTTCAGGGTAAAATAATATAGCACTTGTGATATGCCTTACAATTATTTTCTGTTTAAGGTGCCATTAAACATTTCTTAGCATAAACTCTTAGCTCTTTGGGTGAAAATGCTTTTAGAAAGCTTAAACTATACTGGGAAAATAGCATGTACATAAATATATACTAAATAAATGCAAAAATAGATAGAACAGGAAGGAAAGGCATTGGGGCAAGGGAAAGGGATCAAGTATGGTTTAATATAGAAGGCAAATGAAGGGTCTGTGATCTCAAGGAACCTACATTCTATTGGAACAGATAAATATGTACATAAACCAGTCAATACAGAATAATTTAAAAATATAAAATATATAAGTTGCTTAATTTCTTATTCTTTTTGCTATAGCTAGGTTTTCTTAAATGATACTAAACAATAATGACACTGAACATTCTTCTATACCCTGACTTTATTGGATAGACTTCTGGTTTTTCTTCAGTATAGATTGCTTTTAATTTCAGTTAGATATTATTTGCCAAGTTATGGCAAGATCCACTTATTGCTATAGTTTTCATTCTTCTTCATTAAAAAGAATATTGTGTTTTTCTAAAAATTTTCTTAATAAAATGATATAATCTTGTGATTTTTATTATTTTTGTATTAATATGTTCCACTATATCTGTAATTTAACTAATATTGAACCATTTATGCATCCCTGGTATAAACAACCTGGTCATTATTGCATAATCTTTTTAATGTATTGTTGTTGCCTCTTTGCTAATATTTTATTCAATATTTTTATGTGATATTCACTACAGATATTGGTCTATACAGCTTACATTCTCTTTAGTTTAAGTGTCAGGACCACAAAAAATGAGTTTAGTATAATCTCTTTTTTCCTTTGTTTAAAGAAGTTATGTAATATTGGAATTAATTATCCTCTGAATGTTTGATAGAATGGTTCAGGAGTTTTTTTCCCCTTTGGGAGTTTTACTACTATCTTCTACAACAATGATTCCCAAAGTGGGTGCCACTGCCCCTGGTGGGTGCTGCAGCAATCCAGGGTGTGGTGATGGCCATAGGTGCATTTATCTTTCCTATTAATTGCTATTAAAATAAAAAAAAAATAATTTCCAGGGGAGCTGAGTAATATTTTTTCTGGAAAGGGGTGGTAGGCCAAAAAAGTTTAGGAACCACTGTTCTACAGCTTCCCACCTCTCATTTTGAAGCTAACAACAACTTGAGCAACAGCAAACTGATGGAAATTAAAAGGCTCAGAGAAGTTAAGTGAATTACCAAAAATCATATAAGTTGGCCAGGTAGTGAGGAAGCGTTTACTACATGGCAGACATTGTGCTTAGGACAATGGACACAAAAAAAAAAGGAAAAAAGGAAATGTGATTCTTGTCCTCAAGAAGCTCACATTTTAATGGAGTGTACAGATAAGATATGCATAGTATAAACGGAAGGTAGTAACAGTCACTTTCAGAACCCATTTTTTTATACTCCAAATCAGTCAACCAATTAACAATTTTTCAATGTTCACCCATGTACTCTGCACTGTTCTAACCCCCTGAAGGTAACCCTCAAAGCAAAAATTATTCCTTCCCTGAAGGAGCATATATTCTTTTAAAAAATATCCAGCCCTTCTGTCTTAGAATCAAAACTAAGTATCAGTTCCAAGGCAGAAGAATGGTAAGCTCTAGGCAATGTAGGTTAAGTGACTTGCCCAGGGCCACACAATTAGTAACTCTCTAAGGTCAGATTTGAACCCTGGATCTTTTATCTCTAGGCTTGGCTCTCTATCCAACAAGCTACCTAGCTGGCCCCCAAGATTACAATTTACAAAGGAAGTGCCAACCTATATCGATAGGGAGGATTTTCTCATTAGTTCCCCATACCAACAAATCATGGCCCCCATCCTTATTTTATTGCTAGGACATTTCCTATTTTTGTAGCATGCATCTCTCTGACTACGTACTCTCCTTATTCTCTTTCTGCCTTTTTTCTGTTCTTTCCTTCCCTCTTCCTTCTCCTCTTCCCACAACCTTCTCTTTCTCCCCTGAGTTGTTCTTCCCCTTCCTCTCATAACCAGGTACCCTCTACTTGCTATATATTTCATCTCATTCAGCACGTAATTTTAGAACTCTGCCTGACAAGGAATATTATGTTATCAGTGCGAGAGTATTGGAAAATGTTGCCAGGAGTGACTAAGGGAGTAACAAACCCCTGACCTTTAATAGAGATGTACCATGAGCTAGTATAGGTTTTGAAAATAACTCCAGTTGTGTTTTGTTTCTCAGTATTACCTTGTACAATCTGCATCTGGAATGATAATTCATGCTAATGGCTTCCATCTCCCATGGGGCAGCCGAAATCGATTCTGATATGGCAGAAGAAAGGGTATAGCAAATAAACTCAATGAGCTGTCAAAGAATATTTCTACATCAAACAAATCTCTGAAGCTCACTGCTTTGTGTTGTGACCTTCTTTTGCCCTGATCTCTCCCTACACCTGATGCTGATTCAGGACATTTTTTTTTCCAAATAGAAAAATTAACAGATATATTTGATCATTGAAACAGAAGGTATCTACAAATAATACCTTGGAGCAGTGTCTCAATCTTCAGGAAAATAGTGAGTGTAAAATGCAGCATTGATTGCTGTTGCTAGGCAACAGCCTTCCCAGCAGATGTGCCCAGGACCGCAGTGGTGTCTGTCAACAAACTATTCTGGTATAAAGCAGTCACAGCAGTGGAAGGAAGTTTCAGAGAACGGTAGGTAAAGTGCAGAATTACTGTGTTTCAAGAATCTCTCCCTGGGCTCTTTCCCACCATATTTTTAAATGATGACAAAAAACACAATGGAAAGAATCCTGGATTTGGGCTCAAAACCTCTGAGTTGGAATCCTAGGTTTGCCACTTAATACCTGTGTGACTTGGGGCCAGTCACAATGCCTCTGGTCCTCAGTTTCCTCATGTGTAGAATAGGATGATTGGACTAGCTTCCAATTCAAAACCTATAATCCTTGGAAGTTAAATTCCTTGAATATTTAATAATAATATCTAGCATTTATATAACACTTCAATGTTTGCAAAGCACTTTACAAATATCTCATTTGATCCTTTAGGAATATGATATTTAGGAAATATAAATTTCAATTGCCTTTGGAGAGGATTTCAGGGTTTTTCTCCTTTGTTCTTTCCCTAATTTATTAAAAGATAGATTGGGGATCTGAAGTTGGGTTATGGGAATGGATAAAAAATTGAGGGGAAGAACCTTTTTTTTGTTCATGGATCTATTATGTGCCTTTGCTAAAATCTTCCAGTAATACATATTTTAAAGTTGTTTTATTTCTCCAATTAACAAAATTTTTCTTTTTTCTCTTTTCTGTTTCTCCTTACTACTGAAAAAATTCCTTTTAACAAATATATATTCAAAGATAAAAAATTTCCACATAAATCATATCTAGAAATGGGTCTCATTCTACATTTTTAGTTCATCCTCATCTTTCCATCAGGAAGTGGGTGCAGTGCCTCACTGTGGCATGGAGATGAAATGAGATATTTGTAAAGTGCCTAGTATTTGGTTGGTGCTTAATAAGTATTATTTCCTCCCATGAGGTCCCAAGGGTTCTGCCCATGGAGCTTAAGTTCTGACTAAGCTGAAATGGCTTAGATTATGGGCCTAATAATGGTCTATGTGTATGTTGGGGAACTAGTTTGACTCAGTTGAGAAAGATCTTCCATCAGAAGGGTGGCCAACGGGTCATGCATTTTTTTTTTTACTGCAACAGTTCTTAAAACTTTTTTTAGTAAGAATCAGATTTATATCAAAATAGAGATAAGTATTTTGCTAATAGTGAGTCTATAGGCATGCATTATGTTAGTTCTACCAACTGCTCCCCTACCCCCAAGCCTTTATGTTCTGTCTTAGAATTGATCCTGAGTTTTGGTTCCCTGGCAGAAGAATGGCGAGGTCTAGGCAGTCAGGGTTCTTACTTGCCCAGAGTCACACAGCTAGGAAGTGTCTGAGGCTGGATCTGAACTCAGAATCTCAATGTCATTAGGCCTGTCTCTATCCAGTGGCTCTCTCTTTCATCAGGTTGATTCTCGTCACCTTGTTAACACTTTGTGTTTCTCCTAGACACATAGAGGCAGCTAGTTGGCTCAGGCAATTCTGGGTTTAGCTTCAGCATCAGACACTTGTTAGATGTATGAGCCCAGAAAGTCACTAAATCCCTCTGCCTCAATTTCCTTAACTGTAAAATGGAGATAATGATCACACTTACCTCCTGGGGTTGTTCTGAGGAACAAATGTGATCATTATAAGGCACTCAGCACACTATATAAATGCCAGCTATTATTAGTTATAGCTATACTTGTCTATTAGTAGGTACCCTTTTCTGGCCTGGGGGGGGAGAGAGAGAGAGAGAGTGTGACAGAGACAGAGAGAGAGAGACAGAGAGAGAGAGAATATATTACACTATCTGGGGGAGTTGGAAGATCCACACTTGAGCTCTGATCCTGTATCACAGTCCCACATGTATGAGAGAAGAAAGGACTCAGATGCTATTGTCAAAGAACAGCTGTCTGTGATTCTGTGATGCAGACTCATCACCACTACTCCTTTCAATCGACCCCTTCCTTGCTCAAGGCCTGATGCCTAGCCAAACAGGATTTCAGCTGTGGGCTTCTAACTTTTTGTGATAATTTCTTTTCAATTTCATATTTTGGTTGCCCACAGCTCCAAGGTTGGAGAGATACTATAAAGTCCATAGAATTATGCATATAATTAACTGTTACTTTGCCATCCTTCTTACCCTCATAGGTTGATCATATCCTAATCCTATGATCTTAGGAAATTCACTTAGCCTCTTAAGGCCTCAGTTTCTTCATCTGGAAAATGAATATATTAGATGACTTCTAACATCTGTTCTAGCTCTAATTCTTCTCTTCACAGACCTAGAAACCATTACTTACAAAAATAAAATCATTATTCACAAAATTCTTTTGAGACCATGTTTTATTTTCTTATATCTCCACATTTCAGATTAAGGGCCATTGACTGTTGATGTGGCATCTCCCTCCACTCCAGGACATCTCAACCCTCCTTAGTAGAATTCTTCTTGTGAATTGCTATGGCTAAATGTCATCCCCCTCCCACCGAGCCACTCTCTGAACTTTGCTAAGTTGTTCCTTGAATGAAAGAAAGACAGCCATTTAGGTGTATTTATAAAGCCTTTTGAGTTTGAACACACCTTCTAGAGCTTGCATTCCATTGACATAGCTTCTTTCAGGGACCCCAGATAACCTTGAAGAGGCTTCAGAGGAGTCCAGCTCTAGTGCAAATATGATTTATAAAATTCTCTCTCTGAGAATTTAGTGGAGCTGGACTCTCTCTTAAGGCAGATCACTGAATATCCACATCTGAGTAAAATCACTACTTGTTCTTGGTGGCCCAAAGGAAAGAGTGCTAGGTCTGGAGTCAGGAACACCTGAACTCATATACTTACTAATTCTGTGATCCTAAGCAAGTTATTTAACTTGTCTGCAAAATGGAGATAATAATAGCACCTGGGTGTCAGGGCTATTTTGTACATAAAATGAGATAATATTTGTGAAGTATTATGCAAACCTAAAGTATTATATAAATGGTAGATATTATTATTATATTCCAAATCCTATGCTTAAGGGACCCAGTTTTGGCCTCTTTAGTTATTCCATATGATACATCAAAGTTTTATATATTATTTACACAAAATTATATATAATTATTTATACAATTATATATTTGTATATTATTTATACAAAATTATATATAAATTATACAAAAATATTTATTTAATATGGTTGTCTTTATCCTATGCTTACTTATGTACTATAAATTCTACTTAATAGAGGAGGAGCTTAGCTGTGCAAATTTTATCACTCATCCTCACCATTTGACTATCTATCTTCTTTTTTTTTTTTTTAAACCCATACCTTCTGTATGGTCCAGATCCAAGGCAGAAGAGTGGTAAGGGCTAGGCAATGGGGGTCAAGTGACTTGCCCAGGGTCACACAGCTGGGTAGTGTCTGAGGCCAGATTTGAACGTAGAATCTCCTGTCTCTCAATCCATTGAGCTACCCAGCTGCCCCCCCCCATCTTCTTTTACTATCTTCGTTTTTCCTAGATGATGTCTTTAACTTCTTTTCTTCTAATGCTCTAATCTAAGTTTCCCCTTGGTTCTTTATTGTAGCCTGGTCACATCCACCATCTTCCTATCTATTGTCCTTTGTGCAATATTCATTTTTAATTCTTCAGAGGTTTTTCTTTCATGCCTTGCTGATTTGCAGTAATGCCAGCAGAAATCTTAAAGATGGATCTTTGTCTTTGTGGGAGGTTTGGGGTCATTATAAGGTTAGATAAGCTTGGTAGGTAGGCAAGGGCTGCAATCTGCATAGTTGGAGAGAATTTTCAAAGCAGCCACATCATGTATCTTTTTGAGAATTTGTGAGTCTGAACAAGTATATGTTGCCTTGTACAGCTCATTACCCATTCATTTATCAAGTTAATGGATTTATCTAATGATTTATATACTTAAAACTTTATAGAAGCTGTTGAGCCCTGTAATTTACTACTTATAATATTTATAACCTTGTTCTTGGTCCCAGAGAAGATCTATGTTTGGTGACCATGGATTATAGGATGTAAAAGAAATCTAGCAGTGAGAAAAGAACCAGAGGCAAGCAGGAGTAAGGAAATTCAAAATGTTGGCACTAATCAACAGTAGGACCTAATTTATGCACTTTTAAATGGAGACTTCTTTTCATTGCATTTATATTTTCTAAATTACTTTCATTTTAAAATTAGTTGCTTGTGCTCAGAGACCTCTAGTGAACAGGGATATGATATATTTTCTGCTTATATACCGCCTTCTCTAAATTGACCTTTAGCTGAATCTAATAGTAAAGATCAGAATGAATTATGCCTGAGTGAAAAAAAAAAGGTTTTAATGCTACTCCTGGGCTGAGTTTTCCTGTACCCTACATGCTGTTTAATGTTATTAATTCATTCTGAATGATGATGATGAGCTCCTGAATGACTGAAGCTGGTATTGGCTAATGCATATTTGCTATGATCTAGGCAGGTCTACAACACCTGAGTGGTTCAGCATAAGTGGTAATGCAATTTTATCCTATAGAGGAGAGAAAATGCAGCCTTTAAGTAGCAGAGAATGGGGTCTCCAGATATATGTTCTTTCTTTCGTGCAAACATGTAACTTCCATTAAGGCTAATGAGATTTGAAGCAAGGCATTCAAGGAGCCTAGGACTTAGAATATGACAAGCCGTGAATTGAGGAGGTGTGCTGGGTGCTATTACTAGACCTTTCAAAGACTTTGAAAGCCACTCAATGAATTGGAGAAGTAGAGACATCTAGTAATCCTTCAGAACTGAACTATTTGGAATATTTTAATGCTATTACAAATGAATCCTTTATAAGAGAAATAACCTGTTTAGAATTATTTTGGTTTCAGAGTGGCTAGATCTTTTTCTTGAGTCTTATAAGCTTTCTGGTAATATGTAGTGTATGATATAAGCTAAACGGTTTACAGTCTATTTCAGAGTGCTTCAGTCTCTAAGCCTACCATAGTGCTGATTTATTTGCTAGTGTCATGTTAGAGCCCATAGACGTTTTCCTCCAAAGATGAAATGTGTATGTGATGAACTGAATTTTCACTTAATTCCTTTTCCTTATCTCCTATGTTATCCCTTTGTACCAGAGGTTCTTAAACTTAACAGAGAGTCTGCAAACTTGTTTGATAAAAAAATGTTGATAACAGTGTTCTAATATAATTGGTTTCCTTTGTAATCCTATGTTTTTACTTAAAACATTATTCTGAGAAGTGAACCATAGGTTTCACCAGATTGCCAAAGGGGTCCATGATATGGAAAAGGTTAAAAATCCATTTTCTATAATATACCGTGAAATATGGACAATAATCGTTTGTCTCATTTATAGCCATAGTTATGGTTCTTAAAAAAAGAAATTAAGTTAATTACTATATACCAAAAGTCCTCTTTCCTTTTTTACTTTCATTATGTAACTGGATGTCATTACATAGCTGGAAGTCCCTGAACAATAATTTCTAAGAAATTGAAAGAGGATTATTTCCAAACAGTAACTTTGGAGAAGAATGACCAACAGCCTGTAGCACAATGCACATGAGATCCCATGAAAGAGAACCAGGATAAAAAAAGTCATCAAAGAAATGTATGAGCAAAAAAGAAAATGGGCTGGTAATGTGGGAAGAATGAGGTTTAACTGATGAACACGTGTCTTATGACATGAATTGTGATGTCAGGAGAAAGTGAGTGTGACTCCTAGAACTTGGGTGAAGCCCTTGTGACAAATCTGTGGGACAGGGATCATAGTCACAAAAGATGGGCAATTGTGGATGGGCTTTGATGCAGGGAACATCCACCTACATAGAAAATATTATCATTTGGAAGTATAAAATAAGGGATGTGTTCTTGTGGATGAGAAAAAATTCCTAGGGGGGAGGGTAAGATGTAGTAAAATATCATATTTACATAACAGGAATTGCCACTGAGCCCAGTAGGGCTGGATAAAACACTGGATTTGGAATTAGGAAGACTCATGTTCAGGGAATAAAATCTGGTCTTGGATACTTAATATCTGTGTGACTCTGGGCAAGTCACTTACACCTATTTTCTTCAGATTCCTCGTCTGTAAAATGAACTGGAGAAGGAAATGACAAACACCCCATTGTCTTTGTCAAGAAAACCCCATATGGAATCATGAAATGTCTGACATGGCTGAAAAAACTGAACATCAAATATAATGAAGATTGAATTAAGGATAGTGATTTATTTACTAAAAAAAGTGCTAAAAACAAAAAAAGGTTAGTGAGCACACATTGAGAGACTTAAACATGGCACTGTAACATAACTATTATGTCCTTCCAAGAGGCTGATATTTAAAACATCAAAAGAGGAAGCATTTTACAGAACTGTTGAATTAACATTTTACCTTGCCTTTCACCTCAGCTCCGTACTATATTTCTCAAAATCCACGTGGATACATGGATCTACATGGAGCCCTACCATATCCTGTTGTCACGTTCTATCTCCTCTCTTCTCTATAAAGCACTGTAACAGGGCTTCTCCATCATTGCAACCAGCATCAATGGATGGATCTAAGATCTCTTGAACTCCTGAATTTACAAGTTTGCTTCCAAGGCTGGAAATATCTGTTTCAGGACTATTATTCTGTCATTTGGAAGTGGCCAGGGTGAAGGCTGAGCAATAAGAAATGCCCCATTTGGAACATAAATGATTAGAAATGGTTGGTTAGGGCCCATATCTATCCCTAACATACATTTTATGTTGGCTACTTTACACTTAGTAATTTCGTAAGGCTCTAAAATTTTTATGTAAATCATATACATGAAAGAAAATAATATAATAAAATGTAATACTCAGAATAAATAAAAACTAGCTAAGTTTATTTTAAAATTTGGCTGATTCACTTTGTGAATTCGTTAAATGAATAATAATAACAATAATAACTTTTATGTAGTGCTTTAAAGTTTGCAAATCATTTTACAGATATTTCCTTTTGTCCTCATAATATCCTGAAAGGTAAGGGTTATTATTGCCCCCATTTGAGAGATGAAGAAACTGAGGCAAATAGCCACTGTACCATTTACCTGTCTTTAAAAGAAAAACAACAGTGATGAATAAACTGAATATGACACACTGACTTAAAAAATCTCTTGAGTTTCTCTCACCTCCTCTTTTCCTTTTATTTAATTTAGAAATAGATTCACTAACTGTAGTGGCCTATACCTCATTTTCTAGCCCTTTATAGAGACTGGTTTTTGAGAAATGACAGTTTCAATTGGTTTTAAAGGATGCACTGATTAAAAATGTAGCAGAAGATTAATAATTGAACACAACAGAGTTGATACAGAAATTCTACAAACTCAGTTGTCAGGAAATGTAAATCAAGGCAATTCTCTGATTTATAGGTTTACAAAATCTAAAGTTCTGATTTTAATTTGATACACTATAATCCTTGCCAATTAATCAGAGGGAAATATGGACTTTGAATATTCTTCAGGATGGAATACTTTGACATAATTCTGTGCTGTTCACTTGATCAGTCTCCTTTGGAGCCTCAGCCAAACTTTTAGCAATATTATCTTTGAGGCATCTTCAGATTGATTGAATTAGAATGAGAGACCATTTTAAAAGTGACTAGCCTGTAATAATAATAGCACACATTTATAGAGTGCTTTACAATTTACAAGGTGCTTTCCTCACAACGACCCTGTAAGGTAGTGTAAATGCAGTTATTCTTATTTTATGAATGGGACTCAGGGAAATGAGCTTCCTACTGTCACAAGCTAGTCTTACTGGATCACAGAATATGAAGGATAAGAGTTGTATAAGGCAGTGATGGGCAAACTACAGCCTGTAGGCCAGGTATTTTTGAATGATACCTGAAATGTTCTATCTGGCTGTGCATCGTTTTTTCCTAATCTGACGAATACAGTGAGTAGGATACAATACAATGAAAATTTGAAAGAGTTGCCTTAGAAACAGACTGACAGATGAGCATTTCCTTTCCTTTGGTCCCCCCTTTTAAAAGATTTGCCCATCACTGGTATAAGATATAGGAAGACTATAAAAGTATGTGTGTGTGTGTGTGTGTGTGTGTGTGTGTGTGTGTGTTATGAATATGACCCTGCCTTTGAAAGTCAAATAAATTTTTTTAACTGGATTTTGAACACGTTTATTGAGCAGATCTCTTTAGAAAACAAACATCAAAACATTGACTGGGTGCATGAATATACCCAGTCATTATTCCTAGTCAATAATTCCTAGTGGAAAAACTAAGGAAATTCCTCTATTCTCCCCACTGCACACAGAAAACTAGAGGTTATATTATAAAAGTTGAACTAGACAGAATTTGTCAACAGATTGGATATGGGGATGGTTAGAGTGATCGAAAGTGAGGAATTTTGGATTTTTTGAGACCTGGATTGCAGGTCTGAGTGATTGGGAAAATGTATTACTGTATAGTAATAAGGAAATTTGGAAGAAGAGATGGTTTGGGAGAAAAGAGAATGAGTTTGGTTAGAGTAGGATAGATAAATTTGAGAATCATTAGCATAGAGACAATAATTGAAACCCTGGGAGCTGATGAGATATATAATATAATAAATAAAATAAATAGTTTAGAGGGAAAAAAAGGGTCAGAACATAGCCCTATAGGACAATTATGGTAAGGGAGGACATGACCTAGACGAATACATAGTTAGAGAGACTAAGGAGTGATCTGATAGATAGGAAGAGAACCAGAAAGGATTAGTGGCCCAAAATCCTGGAGAGGAGAGATTATGAAGGAGAAGAGGGTGATCAATAGTGTCAAAGACTGAAAGGAGGTCAGGATGGATGAGGATTGAGAAAAGACCATTTGATTTGTCGATTGAGAGATTGTTAGTTAACTTTAGAGAGGGCAGTTTTGGTTGAATGGTGCATTTGGAAGCCAGAATGTAGACTTAAGAAGAGAGAGGAAAGGAAGTGGAATCACTTACTGTAGATGGCCTTCTCAAAGAGTTTAGCCATAAAAGGAAAGAGAGATATAGGATGATAGTGGGATCAAGTGAAGATTTTTGAAGATGGAAAAAACATGAGGAAGTTTGTAGCACTAGGGAATGAACCAGTAGACAAGGAGATTAATGAAATAATAGAGGAGGCAATCTTTTGGAGAAGACAGGATGAAATGGGCTCACTTCTGCATATGGAAGAGTTAGACTTAGCATGAAGAAGGGCTTTCCTCCTGTTAGTATTAATTGCATTTTACAGGAGAAGAAAGTAATTATAAATGACTTGCCTAGGATCATACATTTATACCATTGGATCTAACAACAGAGACCTTCTAATTCCAAGACCAGAGCTTTTCTCAGTGGGAAACCTCCTAAAACTTTTCCTTTCCTTTTATTCTTTTGGGGGTGATGGGAATCCGTTGTGTTCGCCCCAGCTTTGAGGTAAGAATTTATCTTATGCTTCTTTCAGCTCTCTTAATTTTCCCTCAAAAATTCCTTTTATATTTCCACCTTTCATTTGATTCCCATGGTGAAAATGTTTTTTTGATAACAAGCATAGTAACTATCCCTTTGCCAGATCCCTTCTGTGTTGACTTGTATTTTTCTCACCAGCTTTCTGGAGTAGAAATTGAGTCACTGTGCTCGTCAAGATGATTTTCTCCTATTTTAGTAACATCCTTTAGCGTTCATTTAGTTCCTCCTCATTAAGCTAAATTTTAGATTAAGTCTGAAAACACATACTAATGCGTTCTGGCCTAGGGCCCTGCTAGCTCAGAAGATTTTCCCAAGAAAAGGGAAAATGGGCAAAGGGAAAGGTTGGAAACAAGGAGGGAATTGAGATGCTAATGTAAAATGGTAGAGCAAATCTAGAAAAACCAAAGACCAAAATATAATGGTAGAGAATAATAGTAATAAACAATTCAGATTTCAATAGCATTTTAGAATTTACAAAGCATGTTCCTTACAACAACTCTATGAGGGAGTATAAATAGGACAACTATTACTGGCCCCATTAAGCAGATGCCTCACAGAATAGTAAATGTTGGAGTGCTTGGATTTCCATTTGGGAACTCAGATAACAGGTGGCATTTTTAGTTGTGACACCCAACGTATGGCACGAACATATAAATAAACCAAATCTAGTTCATGTGCCTTTTGCAAATTATTTAAAGAGATAAGGACACCAATTATGTACCTTACTTTAATTGATTGGTTTCTCATAGAATTTTGAGCTGGGAGAGACTTTAGAGATCATCTGGTCCAGAAGTACTTAACTTTTGTATGTGATTTACATTTGTATTATTGTTCAGTCATTTTCTGTCATGTCTGACTCTTTGTGTCCTCAGGTGAGGTTTTCTTGGAAAAGATACTGGAGTGGTTTGCCATTTCCTTCTCCAGCTCATTTTACAGATGAGGAAACGGAGGCAAACAAAGTTAAGTAACTTTCCCAGGATCACACAGCTAGTCTAGATTGGAACTAAGGAAGAGGAGTCTTCTTGATTTCATGCCTGACACTCTCTCCACTGCACTACCTCACTATCCTACTTTGTATATAATTCAGATTTATTCATCTCTGTACATGTCATGTCCCTCACAGTAGAAGGCAAGCTCTTTAAGGATAGAGACTACATTTGTCTTAGCACACACCATCGAGCCTGACACATACTAGAAACCATTTGCTTATAGAATTAATGAAATTATCTGTTGATGTTCAGTAATGAAGCAGGATTAGAGACTTTGGTTTGGGATAATGGAGTCCCCAAACTGTCAGAAAGCTCCAGGTCTCTTGGCACACAGAAGCTTTATTTCCCAGAAATCTTGCTGCTCCTTTAATATAGTATTTGAGACTGTCGCTTTAGCATTTTGTTGTCGTTTCATCAGACTGAAAAAAATTTTTGTCTACTTAAAATGCATAAGAATGTAATCTCCTTGTCGTAAAGTGACCAGCATCCTAATGTTTTACCCACCTTCCAAGACTTCCGATAATGCATTAAGTATAAAGTGATCTGTTTACCACAGTATGACTAGTAACTTGTCAGTCAGAATGACAAATCTACTTGTCTAAGGAAATGCTGAGTTAGGGATTCATTTCAGGCAGCACCTAAATTGCCTTTATGCACTGCAATGGATAGAAATCTAGAAATAGAATTGGGTATTGATTTTGCTTGTTTTGCATTTGTAACAGGGGGAAAGTAGGGGAGGGCAGGACTAGGAAAATACAACTTGAAAGCTGTCTTTCTAGTTGAGCTGAAAATAGCTTCCTTTTTTGCCAGTTCTGCATATCTTTTTGAATTTTTTTAACATTTGTTTTTACTGTCTTTTTGTGTATTCTAGGAGTGTTCAGCGTAGCTGCAGGCCTGTCCAATTTAGGTAGCATGCTCAGAGCATTCTTTATGTTCTCAGTACTGGAGATTTACAGAAATCCTCTTGTTCATCCCATAAAGCAACTCAGATATGTGTTAGTAGCATCTCGTCAATTCTCTACCTTCACAGTTTATCTGCATCTGTGCCCTTTTCTCCATCCTAATTTAGAGCCCCTTCACCTTCTCTTGGACTATTACAATAACCTTGTAACTGGTCTCTAAGCCTCTGGTCTCCAATCCATTCTCTACGCAGCTGTCACATTGGTATTCCCAAAGCACTGGTCTGACTGTATCACTCTCCTGCTTAAGAAGCTTCATTGTTTCCCTTTGCCTCTAAGAAAAAAAAAAGAATTGTTCTGTTTGTTTTCTTAAAGCCCATCATAGTATAGTTCTAGGCTACTTTACAGGCTCACTGAACATGTTTCTCCTTCATGCACTCTAATTATTAGCTAAATTCTTCTGCTTCTTGTTCCTCATATAGGATATTTAAACTCCCAACTTTGCACAAACCTAGATAGAATATAGTCTCTTTAATTCTGTAATTTCTGGCTTCCTTCAAATCTGAGCTCCAGGTCTGTCTCCTAAAAGGAGACTTTTCTGAATTACCTGGTTGCTAGCCCTCTCCTCTTGGAATTGACTTTGAATGTATTTAATTTAAAGTATAATCCATCTGTTATAGCCTTTTCAGCCTCCTTGAGACTTGGTTGGGGTAATTTTCTTCTCTACTGTCATCTATTTAAGCCCCCACCAGTTGTGCCCCCTGCCTTTTGTTAAGGGACTAAGACTAGCACTCTAATTGCATTTAATCACTTAATATTTATGAGCAAACAATAATAAATAAGGAATATTTTCTTCAAAGACATAGCAAGGAAAAACATATGAGCCTTTGCCCTAAACCTCCAGAGCATATTCTTCCCCCCATTTTACCTCACCTCTGAAAAAACTAGGCTCAAAACTTATTCCGATTCCTACATTATGTACGTTCTACCAAGTTCATAGCCAAATGTGGCATCTTCTCATTTTAGCTTCCAATGGACTGGGTCCTAAATTAGGTCCTCCTGATGGTAGCTCCTTGCTCTTCAAGGCAATGAAGTTGGGTGGATTGCCACATCTAGCCTAGGTTACAACTTCTCGTTTCCCATACCTCTCTCTCTTTTGAAGTTCTCATCATTGGAAATTTCACTCCTTAAGGACAGAGACTACTGCATTTGTCTTCTTAGCATATATATACCATAAAGCCTGACTCCTAGGAGACACTTAATGCCATTTGCTTATGAAATTAATGAAATTATCTGTTGATATTCAATAGTGAAGCAGGATTAGAGACTTTGGTCTCCAAAATCTCAAGAGCTAATGGAAGCCAAGAAAGAGGTGACTGATGGTAATAGTGCCTCAAAAACCAAATCAAAGAACCTCTCTTGCATGGGATTAGCTGACTAGAACCAGAAGGTTAGCACATGCTCTCCAGGCACTTTCCCTCATTGTGATATTCCTGGAAGCAAGCTCCCTAGCATCCTCCACGTGGAGAGGTTGCATCAGTTGAGAAACTGATAAGGTCTGCACATGTGCCAGATGCCCATTACAAAAGGATATAAGCTTCTTCCTTTTTGGGACTAGGAAATAGTATAAGCTTAATAAATGCTCTTTGCTTCTGCTGTTAGTATTGGTGAAGGCCTTGCTTCTACCTTTTTTAAAAAAATAACAATATATTTCTTACTCCCTGCTGAAGGAATCATAGAAATTATATATAACCAGCATGTATTTAAACTAAATGCACTAAAATCTAATTTGCTACCAGTAAATGAATTATTACCATGTGAGACTATTTTGTGCAGAGTTTACTTTTTTTGTTTCAAAAAGTCAGTGACTTGATTCTTATAGGTGTCCCCTCCCTGAGGCAAATATTTTAGAAGAAAGTTTCATTAGTTGCTCAGTCTAATATTATTCTTTACCAGGTTTCCAGCCTTCTGGGAATGGGCTTCTAGTGTGGTCCTTGCTTGGCAGACCCATAGCCTGTAACCAGATTCACGCACAATATACAACTTAGTACTATTTTGGCCTTTGAGAGTCTAAGGTTACTTCTTTATCTTGAAGCTGATTGTAGCCCCCAAAACTCTGCTCTAATATACCTCATGATGTCTGGTCTTTAACTCTAAAGCCCTATCGATAGTACATATGAAGATATATCCCTGTTCAGGTTCTCCCACCACCTTACCTCCCAAAGAGGTCAACATTCATATGTAAGAATCCAAATGGAAAGTTGTAAATGCTTCTGGGCAAAACCTTTCATATTGTTCTTCCCATCAGAAGCTCATCACAAAGTCATTTCCCTTGTCTTTGGAAAAAAAACCATTTAGAAGAGAAAGTCCTTAGAACTTTGATTTTTTGCCTGATTACCTATACAGTTTATTTCATGTCTTCCATTTTTTCTCATATCTGGAAACCGCTGAGACCTCTTTATTTCCAGAATTATAATATCTTTCTCCACCTAGGCAAAGAAGTTTTTGGTAATACTTAAGTTGCTAATGTTTGGCAGTATCTTCATCCTAAGAGGAGATAAGAAAAGTTCAATCACTAAGCCAATTCTTGACATCCCAAACAACTAATCACTATCCTAGAATCACCTGGAAAATAAAAATAGAAGCATTTCTGATATACATAAGAAATGGGAACTTTTCTGTATAAAGAAGAAAAGTTAGTGAGCTATATTGGGTGCTCTCTTCCCAGTAACCCTTATTAATGCTATTAACCCATCTTGACAGTTAAAGACCTTTGGGAGTTTCATTCCCTCACCAGTCAAAGTGAGACCACAGTGTCTCTGCATTCCTCAGATTACCATTGAAACCCAATTAGAGATACAGACTTGAAGACCTCTATTGACTACAAAGAATAACCTTCAGCAAATCTCTGGAATATACTTAAATTCTGTGGGTATGGTCTATTTCTTCTTTGAGTAGGGTGGTTAATTTGGCACAAAATTACTTAATTAGAGGTCAGCTATCCTAAATATGGAATAATATAAATAGAAGAATCTGATCAATCCCACTTTTTATTTATTTTCTAAGCATCCCAAAATAAATCTAATTCATTTGGTAAAAGAAGTAAGATATTAATATATATGTTGCAGTAGATGCTTATGGAGGTCTCTAAAGTTTGTTAAATTGAATTTTGTATTGGTTTGGTGCAATATTAGTAGTATTTTCCTCATGGGATAATTCTTTGGGGGAGTAGGTATTATTTCAGATTCAGTTTACAATTTAAGAATCTTAAGCATTTTTTAAATTTAGTAATTCAAAGGAAATTTTAGTCTACTTTCAAGTCTATATATATGTATATAATTTATGAGCATCTTAATTGCAAAGTTTTAAAAATTAGTAACTCTTTTATGATTTCTCTAACGTTTTAATGTTTATTTTTATTTTCACATCAAAGAGGAATTCCCCAACTATAGTTGAAAGAAATTCTGTCAGTTGAGATTTTCCATAGGGAAGCTGAGCCCAACCTCACTTGGCCAAGAGCAGGGATAAATCAAGATAATTTAACAGAGCCTGATGTGAAAATTGTAATTGAGACATCAGTTTTATTTTGGGAGGGGGAATCTTTGGCTTGCCTTCAGAGACTGGCATGAGACTTAACCCTGGTATTTCCCTAGACCAGGCTGGTGATAATTTAACACTGTAGGATAATGATTTATTTACCTGATCAGCCCTTTTATTTGCCATACCTGCCTCCCAAGGTTCTCTGCCTTATCATCTGACCTGCTTTTATACTCTTCATTTCCCCAGCTCTATCATCTTACCTGCTTATGTAACTTAAAGACCTCTGGGCTTTGCCTTCTACCAGTTTCTGCACCTTTGGATTTCCTAAGGTGCTCTTCAGTTGAACCTTTTTTTAAATGTGCTGTCTCCCCTAATTGGAGTTTAAGTTCCTAGAAAACAACACTACCTCTGTTTTCTCCTTTGTGTCCCCAGTGCTTAGTGGTTGGCTTGGTGCTACAAAAGTGTATCATAAAAGGATTTTCCCCCCATTTTATTTAATTTCTTTCCCACTGTTACCAGAGAATGAAACAGTGGGAATTTCTTAGATCACTGAAGCTTACCTTTTTATACTTCATTCAGCTTCTTATACTGATCGATACCTTGTGTTCCCTGGATGATATAAGTTCTCTCATCTATGTAGGCCATTTTTTGCACTAAGAATCATGGGGCCTGAAGGAAGTAGTCTATGATCTCTAGCATCTCTTTCAGATCCTTGAGATGCCATTTCCAACTGCTTTCCAGGACTTTATGATCTCCAGAAACTCATCATTCAACAAGATGAATCAACTCTGAACCTTAGATCTTTCTGAGACCATTTTCCTCCCAATGTAGGACTTTCTGTGGTTCTTTCCCACTATCCACCCCAGCCTGTAGTTTTTTTGAGAGCAGATCTTTTTTCTTTGTACCCCTAGCATTTATCATAGTCCCTGAACACATAGTAGGCAATTCATTGGTACTAATAATTAATACATTTTTATTGATTCCTAACTCTGACCATCTTTCCTTCTTTGAAATTCATGCCATCAGTTATACCACCTTCTCCTTGGCCCTTTTTATTGCTACCCATGGACTACTAGGAAATGCTCCCATCTTCATTAGCGATGCTAGTTCCTGATTTATAGTCTTCTCTTCCTTGATCCCTCCTATTATCTCATAGACTTCCATTTTTCTGTTGATGACCCATCTAGCTCAGCCAGCCAATTAATTCCTTATCTTTGTTTCCTCCATTTCTCTTTCTTCCTTGCAGAGGGGTGGCCATGCTCTAGAACTCCTTCATTGTGGAAGGAAACAAGTGTTTATGAAGTGCTTACTTTGTGCCTGGCATGTGCTAAACATTTTACAAATTTATCTCATTTAATCTTCATGGTAGCTACTATTATATATACAGATGAGGAAATTGAGGCAAACAGAAGTTAAGTGACTCTCCCAGTATCACATAGTTTGTAAATGTTTGAGGCTGGAATTGAACTCATGTCTTCCTAACTCCATGCCCGGAGAGCACTGTATTCTCTGTGCCAACTAGCTGCTTCTAATTATGGCAGTGCCATGTTTAAGCTCCTGTTTCATTCTACTCTTTCTCTCTGTAGCATTAAATTACCCCTATGCTAGATACATGGCTGTAAGTGTGTAAGGATTCATGTGGATGGACTCACGTGCCTTTGACTTATTGTAGATTATAGCAAATCCATCTTTGCACTGAAACTCTCTCAGGTCTCTCCTTTCATTGTCATCATGACTTTATTGAAACTTGTTCCCTTACCAAGGTCAGCATGCCATAGCAGCTGGTACTGCTATATTTCTGCCAGCCTCATTAAATATGTCACATAAGGCTCATAGACCATCTGCTTTGCTTCTAGGTATAGTGACCCAAATAAGACCCTGAAGAAGCATGTGGGCACTTAAGGTGGCCGAGGGACAAACGTGTGCATTTTAGGGAGTAGGAAAATGCTAGGCTGGCATGAGCTCTTGAAACCACCATGTACTATGCCTGGTATGTGAAGATGACACTGTAGATCATTTGTTGTTAGCACAGATGGCTTTCTGGTGGCAGTGAGGGATTTATTCTATTTTGGAGACTCCTCACCTGGCTTCCCTGGTGACCAATGGTGGGTGTATTTGCAAGATGACTGTCTGGAATTAGGAAGTGTGAAGCTGAATAATGGTACATGATTTCTTAAGGAATCGAAGGCAGGATGTAAAAGCTATAGAAATTTGAGTTGGTAGTGTGCTAAAGTTGTTAGAGAATCCAGAAGAGTTTGTTTCTGACACTCACTGGCTTTGTGACCCTGATTAGGTCACTTTACCCCTTAGTGGCCCAAAGAACTATTTAAGACTGTAAGTTTCAGAGTAGTTGCTGATGGGCAATGGCAGAGGGAGATTATTACTCCAATGAAATCACAGGTATGCTCCCCCTGCCTTCCTCCCCATTCTACCCAAACACAAATGAAAAAATATGAGTTATTATTTTACTTTGTGACTGTAGAGTCTTTGTATCCCATTCTAGCCAAATGAGCTCATTTTTAGACTCTTCTGATTCTCTTTATTTCCATATGTGATACATTTGTGTTGGCTTTTGGTTCCCATAGAAACTTGTTAAACAAAGTGCTTTTGAGGAGTTGGGAGGTAATACTCTGTTTTTCTTTAAGTCAGAGTTCATATCTAAGGTCTCTCTCTAATTCCTAAAATCTCATGATTCTGTATCTACTCAACAACAGCTATTGTTTTCTGGAGATGGGAAGGGTTGGACCTATGACTTCCTCTGTACAAGTACTTAATAAATGCTTGCTGATTGATTTATTGAAACATAGAAGAAGACAGGTTTTATTGGATTGTAGAGTATGTGAAGGGATAAAAGTGGATAAGAACACTGGAAAGGAGAAAACCAGGTGGTGAAAGACTTTTTTAAAATCAAGTTTTTTCACTGGGGGTTTCCTAAGCCAATGAAATCATAGATATACACTGTACCCCCCCACATCCTCCCCTAAAAAATCCAAGCTACAGGCCATTCATTAGTTGATTACTTTTTCAAACATGAACCTGTGATTTCATTTAACTCTAGACAATTAGGTGGCAAAGTAGACAGAGCACTGGACTTGGAGCTAGAAGATCTCATTTCAGTTTTCCCCCCATATACTTATTAACTATGTGACCTGGGCATATTGCTTAACTTCTATTGGCCTCTGTTTTCTCATCTGTAAAATGAGGATAATCATAGCATCTATCTCCTTGGGTTGTTGTAAAGGTGAAATGATATAATTTTTATAAAGTGCTTTGTAAACCTTAAAATGCTATGTCTATATTATTGTTGTCATTATATGGAATTCCAGGTGAGAAAAATCCCTTTACTAATTAATATAAATCAGCAATTGTAACTTAAAGTCTTATAGAGAGTGACCTAGTACCACTGAGACGGTTTAAGTGAATTGTCTAGAACCATACAGCCAGTATGTGTCAGGCACAGTCTTGACTTGAACTCAAGACTTTCTGACTCTTAAGTTAATTGCTATCTTCTGAAAATAAGTAGTTATTCTCATCTCTTCTGGATGAAAATCTTTCCATTCCTTGAGATTTTCTGTTCATTCTGACTGATCAAGGGATATGTAAATATATAATATACATATATAATGTATATATGCTTTTTCATCTCTCTCTTTCTTCCTCCTATCTCTGTCTGTCTGTCTGTCTGTCTCTCTCCCTGCCCCCTCAATAGCAAATGAATTTGTGTCCCAATTAAAAACAGAAGCCATTGGTGGAAATGTGACCTTTGATTATTCATATCAGTAAATCATTTCCTAGTTTTATGTTGGGATTAGCACTCTTGGCTGTAGACAGAGATCTAATAATTTAGTGTTGCCCTCGGCGAAGTGGAGCCCCATGACAAGCCTTTTAATGACTTATTTCTTAGGCTTGATATTCTGGAAGAGCCATTGTAGCTGCTGTATGAATATTCATTTGAGTGACATATAGTGGTTGGCTTGGAGTTGTAAATCATGTAAAGTGTAAGTCTTTCTTTTCTTTCTTTTTCATATTAAGGAATGAATGTAACATAAACTGGGAACATTTTTATTTAAAGAATCCTCAGATAGCGTTGCAGAATTAATTTGCTTTTCCCCTATTCTCCCTTGGCCCTTCCCTAGGGTGAGCTCCATTTGTAGAGAGAAAGTAAGGGTTCATTAGCATCATCTTTCTAAGAGAAGTGAACAGAGGGTGTGAAGAACAGGTACTACCCATTTCATTGAAAATTGCTGACAGCTGTTAAAATTAGTCCTGCACTCTGAGCAGAGACATTAATCACACCCGTTGGCTACATCTGTTCTCTGGAAAAGGTAGCATGTCTTGCCTTGGAGGAGACGTACCTGGCTGCAAAAGGCTCTACTGAACATAGCGTCAGCCTATTACTAGAGACTGCTGGTGTGTGATAAGAAACCCTGGACTTGTAGTACTTTATTTACGTAGGAAATTCCGAAGGACTGGAAGATCCAGTGTGTGTTGTTCAGAAGTTAGCATGCATCCATACAAGCAACACAAACTTGTACACACAGACTTGTTGTGTTGGCTGGCACTGGAGATCTAAGATCTCAAGATGGAAGGAATCTTGGGACCAGCAAATCTACTCCTTTCATTTTTCAGATGGAGAAACTGAGATCTAAGGAGGTTAAGTGACTTGCCCTTGTCCAGAATTATAGTCATATTCATTAGTTTGCCAACTCTATTCTCTTTCCTTTTTTGAAAATCCAAGTCAGATTTGACATTCTCCTATTCTCCTCTTTTCTATTCCCCATAGTTATGGATACTGCCTTACCAATCATATCCACCAGTACTTTCAGTACCATGAGATGTATTTTGACCAGGCCTGGTACTTGAATTCATCCAGAATAGCTGAAAAGTGCTATTATTCTCTTCCTACGTGTCTTGGGTTTTGACTCCCTTGTTGGTAGAGAAAACAGAAGCCAAGTAAAAATTGAACATCTCTTT
This sequence comes from Gracilinanus agilis, assembly GCF_016433145.1. NCBI lineage: Eukaryota > Metazoa > Chordata > Mammalia > Didelphimorphia > Didelphidae > Gracilinanus > Gracilinanus agilis. Next base: position 138,624,296 of record NC_058133.1, read on the forward strand.
ATTCTCTCCATCATCTTTTATTATTTCCCTATCCAGGCAGTGAACCTGTTCCTTATTTGATCTTCCTCTTTTGCCTCCAGGTTAGCTTTAAAAAGGTCTCTTTGTTGCTCCTGACTTTCCTCACCAGCTTTGGCTCAGCCTGAGCTTTCGTTAACGATGTTTTGTATTTACCTCTCTTACTTGCTCTTGCTTGCATCTTCATGACATGTATTCTAAAAATCCATGTTGATCAATGAATTCTCTTTATATTCCATCAGTGACTTTAGACAACTCCTTATTGGAATTCTTTAGAATTTTGTTCTTCAGAACTTCCCATCTCTCCTGAGAATTTCTCTAGAATTGCATTAGTCTACATGATCTTACTTATTCTTTTCCTAATCTTTACTCTTCCCAAATCTAGGGTTTATGTCAGATTATGTCCAAGTTTCCCCTCCTCTATCATAAATTCTAGGATGGAATGGTTACTTCTACCCAAGTTTCCCATTATTTCTGTTTCAGTAACCAGCACTTCCTTATTTGTGAGAATCCAATTCAGTATAGCAGTATATATTTTATTCCTTTCCTGGGCTTTTCAGTGGATGAAATTATTATCAAGAGACTAAGAAATTTTAGCATTTCTAAAAGAGACAGAGGGAGCCAGAAAGTTAGAGACAAAGAGAAAGAGACAGCGTGACAGAGAAAGAGACAGAGAGAGACAGACAGAGACAGACACACATACACGCAGATATTTGGGTGAGGAAAACCACACTCTCACCATCACTACTATATCCTGCCATTGTAATTTTCTGAACTTCTCATCTAGACCCTGTTTTCTGTTCAGGTGATTTTTAGTATATTCTGACAACAATATCCTTCCTTCCTTCCTTCCTTCCTTCCTTCCTTCCTTCCTTCCTTCCTTCCTTCCTTCCTTCCTTCCTCTTTCTCTCTTTCTCTTTCACTCTTTCTTTCCTTTTTTCTCTTTTTATCTCTTTCTCTTTCTCTCTCTTGCTTGCTTTTAATCTAGCTTTCTCTATCTCTGTCTCTCTGCCTAGAGCTATCCATTCATTCATTTAATTTCTTTTTTTAAACCCTTGCCTTCTTCTAAGGCAAAAGAGTGGTAAAAGGGCTAGGCAGGGGAGGTTAAGTGACTTGCCCAGGATTACATAGCTGGGAAGTGTCTGAGGTCAAATTTGAATCTAGGACCTCCCATCTCTAGGCCTGACTCTCAATCCACTGAGCTACCTAGCTTCCCCTTGTTTCTCTTTATGATTAGGTAATTTGTTCATCTTACCTCTGCTAATCCTACCTCTGGTTTCACATAAGTGTGTTTCTATATTCTGCTGTCCTCTTCTTGGTTTTTGCCTGTTCTATTCCTTTTTTAATTTAAATTTATTACTTTTTTAAACTCTTATCTTCCATCTTAGCATCAATACCATGTAGTAGTCCCAAGGCATGAGAATGGTAAGAACTAGAGGCAATGAGAATTAAGTGATTTTCTCAGGTTCACACAGCTAGGATGTGTCTGAAGTCACATTTGAACCCAGGACTTCCCATATCCAGGCCTGGTTCTAAATCCACTGGGCCACATAGCTACCCCCTGTCCAATTCCTTTTGGATATGATCCAGAAGAATGCTATTGCTGGCTTGACCCAGCTCTTGAGAATTTATTGTTAAATTATCACTATGAACACTTTCATCTTGGAAATTGGCAAATGCCACAAATCAGCATTTGATTTATTGTTTTGTTGATTGTGTTGACTTAAGGTGATAGAGATAAAGTTATTGATTCAAAGTAAACATAACATTTTATTTTTCCCCCTGGAGAGCCTGTTGTTAAACTCTTATACCACTCTAGAATCCTATCCAGAGGATCATAGATAGAGAGAAGGAAGAGACCTTAGAGTTCATTGTATTCAACAATTTATAGATGAAGATATTGTGAATCAGAGTGTGACTTGCTCAGGGACATGTACCTATTAAGTGTATGATCCAGGATTCAAATCCACATCATCTTGACTTTAATTTCAGCATTCTACCTACTATACCAAGTTGCATCTAATTGTAAGTCCATCTCCAAACTGGGCATTTGCATCAGTTGTCTCTCATGCTTAGAATTCTCTCCCTCATTGCCTCCTCATTTCCCTGGCTTTCTCTAAGTTCTAGCTATGATTCTACATTCCATATTCTTTTCAAGTCTTATTTCAAGCCTTTCCTAGTCTTATTTTATTTTATTTATATTTATATTTATATTTATATTTATATTTAATTTAATTTTTAATTTAATTTAATTTAATTTATAAAAATTTATTTTATAAATTTATAATTTATTTTATTATTACCTTCTCTCTGAACTAAACTGCAATTTCTGCTCTATTTCCTGTTTGTACGTTCTGGTTTGCATGGTGCTTCCCCATTAGGCTTTGAGCTCTTCAAGGGCTAGAGAGACTCTTTTGTCTTTTTTTCTACTCCCCATGCTCAGCACAGTGCCTGGCACACAGTAGGCATTTAATTAATTCCAATTGATTTATTGATTGAATTGCCATTCATAGGATTACAAGCACATAGATTTAAAGCAAAAATATACCTTAAAGTCCCTCTAGTAAGGAAACAGAAGTCCACAGATGCTGTTTCTTGCCCAAGGTCACACAAGGAGAATTCTTTCTCTATTGTAATTTGTCTTTATTACACCTAGCTTAGTTTATAGACATGGACAACTTTTTACAAACTTGGGAATCTGTCCCAGAGCTTGTTTGCTATTGAAATGACTTTGGAAAATCCCTGGTCATATATATGCTCCATTGAGGGAGGTTCTCTGGGTGATCACTATGCCTAGCCTCCAACGAATGTGTGTTTAAATGCTTTATTGCCTTAGATATTTTTTATTGCTTTTATTTTTGTCCTGGTTAGGGGAAATGAAAGTCGGTAAGTTGGAAACAAAAGTAGGATTAGAGGAAATAAAGATGGGGAGTTGATTGCAGAGGGGGAGAACTGATTATAGTTTTGACAAGGAATTTGTTTTCTCACTGGAGGTGGCTTGTGAACTCATGGGGAGCTCATCAGTGAATAGAATGAATGACAATAGTGAGAAGATGATCTTGATGCATTTCTACAGCTTATTACCCAAAGTCTTACTTTTACCAAGAATATGCTTGCTATGGTGGGTTAGAGGTAGGTTTAGGAGAATTGTGATCGAGATGCCTTTGTAGCAGAGGGACTTGGAGTCAGGAAATACCTAAATTCAAATCTCTCTTCAGAAATCAGATATACTAATGCACTGTTGGTGAAACTGTGAATTGGTTCATCCATTCTGAAAAGTGATTAGGGACCTACCACCTTAAAGTCACTAAACCGGTTATCCTTTAACCCAGAAATATCACTACTAGGTCTATATCTCAAAGAGATCAAAGACAGGGGAAAAGAATCTACATATACAAAAATATTTATAGCAGCTCTTTTTGTAATGACAAAGAAATGGGAGTCTAAAGCAGTATCCATCAACTGGGGAATATTTGGACAATTTTATGAGTGGACAAGTTCTTGAATATAATGGAATGTTTTTATGCTATAAGAAATGTTGAAAGGATGCTTTTAGAGAAACTTTGGAAGATTTATATGAACTGATGCACAGTGAAATGACCAGATTCAGGAAAGCAGTTTGTACAATAATAGCATTGTTAAAGTAAAAGAAATTTCAAAATGTTTAAGAATTCTGCTTTAAGAATTCACAACTCCAAAAGACTGATGATAAAGCATATTACTCACTTCTTGATTGTGAGCTGATTGATTTAAGGCCCTTAATGAGGCATACATTTTCACACATAGTGTAGAGATTTGTTTGACACTTTTGTTACAAGGGTTTTCTTTTTCTTTTCTTTTTTTTCTTTTTTCCACTTCCAGGAAGGGTAGTGATTAAAAGGGATGAGAAGTAGTAGTAGTAGGGTTGACAACAGGAAAAGAAAGAAGAAAGAGGGTCTTTGAAAGTATTTTTAAAAATACTTAAGAGGCAACAAGAAAAAACCCAAACAGCACAGTTTTGGAAGTGGCAGGTTGTATTTTTCATGAGAGAAGATTATGGACTAGATCTTTTCTAGCTCTGGCAATGAGTAAGTTTGTGAAAATCTGTTATGTGTTGTATGTTGTACTTCCATACTCTTCCTATAATTCAACATGGGAAATTGGAAGTGACTAGATCTTTTCTAGAGAAGGCCTCTGTAAATGGAGGGGGCGGTGCTTGTCTAATTTGGTAAATATTTAATACTGGTTAATAAATTTCTATGAATCATTATAAGAATTATAAAATTGAAAATTTTATGATTTTTAATACATCAGTATGTGATTTCTAATTATTTTAATTGTCATTTTCATTAATTATGCTATCAGTTTTTGTTTTGTTTTCATGAAGATAAACCAGTGTAGTACAGTGGAGGGAATACTTTATTTTGAGAAAAGGTCCTGAGTGCTCACTTCAGCAGTACATATACTAAAATTGAAAAAAGATTCTGAGCCAGAATCCTGATTCTTCTACTTTCTGTGTGACCTTGGGCCTTAGTTTCCACATTTATAAAATAAAATGAGCAACGAGACTAGATAAATGCTAAAGTCCCTTCCAACTCTGGATCTTTGATTTTTGACAGAATATTTTTAAAATAAACATCAAAATGTATACATTGCATGTTTTATAAATAAAAAATCAATAAGCATTTATTCATAAATCATTCACTGAAAAATAATTTATCAAAGACATTATGTGCCAGGCACGATGCTAAATTCTAGGGATATTAAAATAAAGCAATTAAAACTTTCTCTGTCCCTAGAAATTTATAATCTGTTAGGGGAAGATATTATACAAAAGGGAGTTGGATTTGGAAAGGGAGAGGTATGAAGGTATAACTTTGTTGACATGGTTTGAAAATGGTCAGCAAGTGGAAAGAGTTGTCTAGTTCTGGATAAGATTAGGTAGAAGCTCACCTGTCAGAGGATCCCAGGGCCTGTTATATCTCAGGCATTGTACTGAGCACTAGGATGTATTCAAAGCAACTCCTGTACATTAACTGCTTCATCCCACTTTTAAAACAAGATTAATCTGCAGTGTTAGTTTTTTTTCTCATGGAGAAAAGAGAAATTTTCACTCTTATATCTCTTGTTTCAATATGTATTTGTTAATTTGTTCCCATAATATTTTCTACCTTGTTTTTGAAAAATCTTGCCTTATTTCATACATGAATATTCTTATTCCATGTGACTTTCAATTCATTACCACATTTTAGTAATCATATCTAGAGATTTCAGTGATGGGTTCACAAAACAAATCAAACAGCAAATAAATAGTATAATTTATGCTTTTGCTCACATGAATATTTCTAATAAAGAAGATAGATTGAGAGATAAATAGGCAGATGGATGCTAAGAGAGAGAGAGGCAGTGAGAGAATTTTAACATGGTTTACTGAACACAACCAGAATGATGAATTGGGGGTGGGGGGGTTAGGAATCTCTTCTTTTAAGAGAATCTTCTCAGATTTTATAGTCAATTCTGTTCTTTTCTGATATTATTGATTTGACATCCTAAACCAGTTTCTAGACTTGTGACCTTTCATCACCTGTTGGAAAAGTCTGCTTTATAATAATAATTGTAACTTTACATTTTATATTTTCAGATGCAGTAAATACAGTGTTTCTGCCAGGAATATAGAATGAGCTAGCAACATTTGCTTTTCCTTTTCTCTCCAGAGAGAGCTAATCTCACATTCATTCTTTAATTTATTAATAGCTGAATCCAAATTAATTTTAACCTAATATTTAATCATATTAAGTATGTGTAATGATAGATAATTTGATTCTTTTGCATTCTATTTGAAATTATCATTAAAGAACATTCTTTCAAACATCTAGAAGACAGGTAGCATAATTTCAGACTTCTGTTTGTTTTGTTATGTGATATTTGCTAAAGAAACTGGTTAAATAGAAATGTATACCAATTCTCAAACTCTTTAATATATCACACAGAATTAGATATGTTCCTTTTCACATATGTAGCTACAATTTTTTATAATTAATTTATAGGTGTAATCTTTTCAACCATACTTAGGAATACTTCCACTTGTATTCCATTTTATAGTTTTCAGAGTGCTTTTCTGAATGTACTATCACTTGAATCCTTTGAGCTAGATGGGGCAGGTATTTTTATTTCCATGTTACAGCTGAAAAAGCTGGAACTTTGAATCTCAGAGAAATTCAGTAATTTGCCCAAGGTTATGTAGAGAGTACAAAGAAAGGATGGAACCCAAGCCTTTTTGTCTCCAATTTTTATGAGACTAGGATAGGGCAGTTGGAACTTTGTTCTTTCTCCCATTTTTTTTTTTATCCTTTTAGTCTTTTACCAGCTAAAGTTCTCTATTGGATAGACTTCATTTTGTCTGCTTATTGTGAATTCCTTGCCCCATTATTTGTCCTGTTGTTCTGGATTACTGTTATCATCAAAATTTATTGACTAAATACATGATAAAACTCTCATCTGAGCTCTCATTGAGTCAAGGCAATCCTTTTATTCTTTACTAACTGATTCCTAACCAACCTTGCAAAAACTCTTCTAAATCTTCTTTTCTCCCCTTACATATCTACTTTGGCAGTACCTATCAAAGGATAGGGTTTGGGAAGTATTTACTAGGTATCTTTTACTTCCTCGACTCTCCAATATCTTTAACTAAGAAAACCCCAAGTGGGGTCTGGACTGAATAACAATTATACTTGCAATCTCTCATCCTATATCTCTCCTCCCTTACTCAGCTAAACTTTTAGGGGAAAAAACCCAAACCTGTTTATGTTCCTTGCCTTGACTTTCTCTATTTGTACTCACTCATCAACTCTTTGTAATCTGAATTATTTTTCTAAACTAACTTTAAAGTTTAACTAAAAAATTAAAACTAAAATAAAAAAAACCAACCCTAATTTTCTTTACCATTAACCACTCTAAGTTTATCAGTGATCTGGAAATTGTTACATGGGATATCTTTTCCTAAATCCCTCTTCTCCTTGATCCTCTTTGCTACATTTGGTTCTGTTCATCACTGTGTTCTTGATTGCCCTTTTTTTAAATAAGAAAAGAATTATTATTTTGAAATGTGAAATTAGACATTTAAATTTTGACAAATTTGCATTTACATTTCAAACACACACTGTAAAATATGTTATCCTCACATGTAGTTGGTACATTAACTATATTATTCTTCTCAATTTAACTGGTGATTTAGAATAGGTAATGCTGAATTAGTAAAGAAATTCAACGATCTGCCATTATTAGAAGCTTAATATGCACAATACACTGATTAATCTTTTCTCTCTGGATTTTTGTAACACCACTGTTAAAAGAAAAAATTACAGTCTTATCTAAAGAAATTTCTAGATTATTGTAATTCATGCATTTTTGCTTATGTTCAAGGACACTTCTCCATTTCAATGGCATTATGAAGTTAGTAATTTATAGTTCAGTTCTTAAAAAGAGAATATTGCACAGTTTAGACTGAGAAAGGATTCAGAGTTTAGGTAACAGTTTAGTTAATAATTTGTTTCATTAAACAGAACTATAGCCACTTAGTTTTTGGTCCCCTCTTAGAGAATAATTTCCTAAAGCTATTCAACTCTTCAACATTTCTTCTTTCCCTCTGGTCAATACTGGTCTACCTTCCATTAACTGAAGAAATCAAATAGACTTCTTATTTGTGATATAATCTAGGAAGTGGATCCTTTAGGGATCCCTTCCCCTGTTTTGACACCATTATAATTTCTTCCAGAGAAGAGTCATTCCTGAGTTGATCAAATTGGGGGACAAGATAATATTTTAGAATTTATATCTTTAAAAATACGGATAAATTTTCTCTTTCAGATTTGTCCATGAGCTTCAGACCAGGATAATTTAAAAATACATTTTAAATATTTCTAAAGGGGAGAAAGGTTTTGTCTACTTCTACATTGTTTTTTCTTGACTGTTTACCCATATATCTGAACACTTCTCAATCTCTTCTGTTGACTAATTATGAATGGTGTACCATTTAATTGTATTTGTTTTGCAAGGCTTTGTGTTGGACCAATAAAACTGTATTCTCTCTCTGTCTCTGTCTCCCCCTTTCCTCTCTTCTTCTCTCCTCTCCCCTCTTCTCCTCTCATCTCTCCCTCTCCTTTCCTCTTTCCATGCTGATATTTTCAGCTACAATCCCTCTTCCAAGGTTCAGTCCCATATCTCTACCTTCCTGTTGGACATTTCATACTGCTTCTCCCTGAGACATCCAAACTCACTGCATCCAAAATATCTCATTTTCTCTAGTCCCAAACCCATAGATCTTCCAAACTTCCCCATATTTTTTGAAAGCCCATCATTTTTCCAGCTTCCCAGGTTTGTAGCCATGGCTTTATTCTCAGTTCTTCACTTTTACTCTCCTTCACCCCACATGGACAATCAGTTGTCAAGTCTTGCTGTTTTTACCTCCTTACATACACCCCCTTAGTTCAGACCTTCAACACCTCTCACCCACACTGTTTTAATGGCCTCCTAAGTGATCTTTATTTCTCAAATCTGTTCCCACTCTAATCCATCCTTCACATATCCAAGATGATTTTCCTTAAATTTAGTTTTGACCATGCCACTCCCCTAATCCACAAACTCCAGTAGTTCCCCATTGCCTCTGTGATAAAATCTAAACTCCCTGTTGGCTTTGTTGATCTTTACATCCTGTCCCTAAGTCCTATGTCTGCAGGTGTTCTTCTTCCTGCTTTCTGTGGTCCAATTACTTTAGCCTCTTATCTAAAATTCTTTATATTATATTCTTTTTTTTTTCTTTTTTCTTCTGTGCCTGTGGCCTGGTGGTCCTCCAACCCTGGAATGTCCTCCTTCTTCACCTTTACTTCATAGAATCCCTTTCAGACTCTAGCTCACATACCACTTTCTTTTTCCTAGTAAACATTTAAAAATATTTATTAATTTAAAACATCCTTTTACTTTTAAATTTTGTATTCCAAATTCTCTCCCTTCTTCCCATCTCCTTCCCTACCCACTGAGAAGACAAGCAAAATAATATCAATTACACATCACATACCACTTTCTAAACAAAACCTTTCCTGATTCACTCAACTTCTAGAGCTTCCCTTAATTACTTTGCATTTAACTATCTTGTATTTATTCTCTATATGCTATATATATGCATACATAAAGATACAAAAAGAAGCAATCCCTAAGCTCTCAATGAGTTTACCTTCTATTAGAGAAGACACCACACCCATGTACACATATATATAAAAATAAGCATATGTACACATATATGTATTTGTGTGTATTTTTATTACTAAGGCCTGACACATAATAGGTACTTAATCAATGCTTGTCAATTGATTGAATGAATGTAGGCAGGCAGACTCCTGGAGAAGACAAGGGAGTGAGTAGAATTTTAGGCTGTTGGATAACAATGGTTTGTGGGAGGATAGGTGACCTCATCCTCTGACAGGGGCTCCTTTTTGGAAGTAAGTAGTAGATAATGATACAGTTCTCTAGGGGACTTTTTCTGCTTTGGAGGTGCCTTTTTCATACAATCTCTATTTTCCTCTCTGTCCAGTTTGTACCTCATCTTTAGGACTCTGGATGGAGAGGGGGACAGAGTAGGGTAAGGACTGGAAAAGGGAATAAATGCTTAGTTTTCTTGGGGAATTTTCCTGGTTCAAGAGAAGCAATTTCTCCTTCCCAGAGAAATCTTATTCCAGAGTTTCTTGGTGTCCCCTTAAGGAAGTCCTCTTCTTGGCAGGAATAAGGTCCCTTGAAGTATAGCCTTTCCCTGAGCTTAACTTCTGTCCATAGAGAGTCTCAATCAGGAAATGCTCTTTGTTTGAAGTCAGTTCCTAAAGGTCCTTCCTAGCTCTGAATCTATGATGCTATGTTAATTATATGAGTAAACACTTGCCGTACTTCCCCAGAGCAATATAGCCCATGACCACAGAGAATAGTCCTCATCACTCTTTTCCTCTCCTTCTTTCTCACCCTTCTTTTAGCCGTGATTTTGCCTAAAATTGTGTTTTTGCAGAACCAGACATAACTTGGCTTTATTCAGGGCATGGCATTATATATTTTTATGGATCTCACTAAACTCCATTTCGATTTGTAATTCTTCTTTTGATATATCAGCAAAAGAAACTTGCAAACCCTCTAAAAATGAAATTCCTTCATGTATGTAGGCACAAATAGGTCCTTTAACTTGCCAAGAGGTTTGTGGTGAAGCAAGAAATTGATTTTTTAATTCCTGGTCTAATATCTTGTCATTTTTTATCCTATATTGTGGGAACTGTCAAGGAAAGGGGGTGTGGAGGTATCAGTCTTGGACAAGACCATTGTCTATGGGCTTAGCAAATAAGAATGGTGGATCTGAATGATTTATGGCCAGGAAAGTGTGTGAACTGCAACCCTATGCCCTCTTCCACTTGAGATTTGAAGTGAAATATCTCTGGAGGCTTTTGCTGAGAACCAGTTGAGGTTTCCCTCTCCGCCTTCAGCTGAGGCCACATACACTTAAACATTCAGAATTACAGAGGTTGCAGCGATGGACACTTTGGCCTCCAGGACCTCTAAGCTGACTGCTTCCTGCAATAAGTCAATATATTTAAAAGCAAAGGTGAGGAGTCTTTTCATCAGAGGGCTGAAAGTCCATTTGAAGGGAATTTATTAGGTTGCAGAAAATTACAGGCACTGAAAAGGATGTATGCAATGTAAAGTCATTTTACTTACCCCATATTGGAGATGCAAATCAGCAATTGGTCTGTAAGTTATGGTTTCCCTGAATTACCTGGTAACACTGAGAGGTTATAACTCAAAGTAAGTCACTTCATTCTACTCTCAGAACTGTACCTGACTTCCTGTGGACTTTTGAAACTTTGAAACCTCTTATTATTGGTTCATCCTGAAACTTTCTCCAGGGCCTGGAGCCTCCTTACCCTGGTATAACCTACTTCCCTATGGTCTACTCACCATGAAAATCCCTCTTCAGAGCCCACTCCCCTTTTGAGTTTTTCCAGGAACCTACATTTTGTGGATGGCTCAAGACCAGCCTACTTTCATTCCCGTCCTAGTCCTATTCCTAATTTTTTCTGAAATTTAGAATCATACCTTCATCCCTTTCCACCATCTTTTTGGCTTCTTTTCATAAATTATCTTCCCCTATTTGGCCACAAAGTCCTTGAGGAAAGGAATTATTTCACTTTTTGCTTACATTGGTCCACCAAGTACATAGCAAAGTACCAAATGAATGTTTCCTTTCTTCCTCCTTTCATGGTCACCATTTAGCCATTATGTGTCATATGGGTCATCAACCCAGGCCTTCCCTACATAAAGCCAATCCTTTATCTAACTTTGCCATGTTATTTTTATCTATTTCTTATTTGCCAACATCAAAAAAATTATGAAGGATCAAGCAGTTTAATACTGTTTAAGATAAATATTACATTCTTACACATTTACCAAAATTAAGACAACTTATAATGAAGCAAGCCCTATTTAATGACTTTTTTATTTTCATCTACTTGTAGCTTTTGGTTCCAGCTCTTTTGTTTTCAACCTCAATTGATTTTTTAAATGAGCATCTGTTCATCATCCATGGTCTCAGGCACATTTTATTTCAAATGTGGAACGAGGGAGAAAAAAACTCACTATCTAAAGTCAGAGGACTTAGTTTTAAATCTCATCTCTGCTACTTTTGTGCAGGAGACTTTGAAAAGCTCACTTTCTTTTTCTTGTGGGCATATGACTTCCCCTCATCTGAAAAGAGAGGAGAGTCAGATAAAGAATCTTTAAGGCCTTTTCTATCTTTGTTATTTGGTGATTCTATATGATTGTACATTCATCTATGGCAGCTATGTGACTTATTGGACAGAGTATTGGATTTTGAGTCAAGAAGACTTAAATTTGAATCTTTCCTTAGACACTTACTAGCTGTATGACCCTGGACCTCTGTTTGCCACAGTTTCCTCATGTATAAAATCAGGATAAAAAATAGCACCTATCTCCTAGAGGATCAAATGAGATACTATCTGTAAAATATTTTTTCAAACCTTAAAGAACTATGTAGATTCTCTCACATTTTTGTTACATGTATGCAAATGCATCCCACATTTCTTATTCCAGGACCGACTCATTTTCTATAGTCTGGAGTATCATTTCCCATTGTGTACTGGATAGTTCTTCTTGGATGTCCCAGAAGTACCTCATATGACTCATTATATTAGAAATAGATCTTATCAGCATTACCCCCAAACTCATCTTCCTTTTAACTTCTGATTTCTATTGATTGGATCACCATTCATGCTGTCACTCATGCTTGAATTCTCAAGAGTTGTCAGAGTTCCTCTGACTTCTTTACTTCCATCCTCTATTCAATCTCTGACCCCCTTGAATTTTATCTTTGTCATATTTCACAAATTCTTTTCCTATTTCTGTGGCTCAGTTCTTTGGAATTTCTGCCTATTGTCTGAGGACTAGTCTAACTAAATTCTAAAACTTTCATTGCCAAGTAGGATGTAGGGCTTTGGACTTTTCAACCACTGCAAGAACCAAAGGCCAAGTAATAAAATTTATAAGAGGGTTAAAACCTTTACTGTTGGAAGGAGTAAGCAGTTCTACAAAATCACATATCCTTTAAGTATTGATTCAATAATCAATAAACATTCATTATATGCTAGGGATTGTGGATAAAAGGACAACAATAAAGCAATACCTGTCCTCAAGGAGCTTTTTGAAGAACAGAACTGGGTTGTAACATATATTCAAGTAGAGAGAAATATGCAGAGATCTATTCATGTCTCTCAGTCACAGGATTTGAGAGCTAAAAAAAATTTCAGCAGCCTTCTAATACAATTCACACATTCCTTAAAAGAATTCCCACTAGAACAGACCTAACCAGTAGCTATCTAGACTCTGTTTGGAAGCTTCCAATGAGAAGGATGTATCCCCTCCTAAAGCTCCTCAAATTCTACTTTTAGATTGTTGAAGTTGGTAGACAGTTTTTCTTGACATCAGGTATTACTGCATCTTCCATCTAATTTCTTTGTCTGCTCTTGAGGGCCAAATATGCCCTCCCTTACAAGAGAGCCCTTCAAAGACTTGTAATACTCCTGTGTTTAGTGATTCCCTGTTGTACATCTGAAGTCCAAAATCATTAGCCTGCCTTTCAAGGCTCTCTGTCAATCAATTTCTCTTTCTTTTCCTCTATTAGATTAACTTTCTTTAAACATGCTATATTCTAGCTACATCACACTATTTGCTCTCTCTTTTTATAAGTTCAATGCTTTCTAGAATGAGCAGAAACTTATGCAAAACCCCAGGCCTGGAAACTTTTCCCTTTCATCTCCTACTTTTGTAGTTCTCCTCATCTTTTAATTCAAATGCTACCTTTTCTAGGAAGATTTCCTTGATTCCTACCCTTCTAAGAAATTTGGAACTGATCTTCCCTTTCCTTGACCTTTGTGTCTGCTCTAGAACCTAGAATAGTAAATAGTAGTGTTTCAAAAATAACTTTGAATTAATTTAAAAAAATAAATAAAAACTGCACTACCAATTCAGTTACCATTCAGAACTCTTCTTTTGATTACTTACCCAAGGATTATTAGTAGGTATTTACCTTAGGTAATATAATGCTTTTTTATTTTCATTGAGAAAATAAAGGGGCTTGAATTTCCTAACTAATCTCCCAGATTCTCATTTTTATCTTCTATCTACTTTTTACTTGCTTCTCCCCTTCCCCCAATAGTTTTTACTTTGATTGAGGGCTCTAGACAGGTCTAAATCCTTCAGACTACCTATAGTCAAGGAACCCAAATCCCCTTAGAATTAATTTTTAAAAAGCATATTTCTAATTTTGATCATTTTTGTCAGGAGAATCTTTACATACATTATATTTGGCCCTATGTTGATTGATTCACTTTTCACTTAAATCTATGAAAATGTTCACATGTAATGTTACTTTCCCATGCCAGTGGTCCTCCAGTGGACAATGGATTGATATTGGAGCTTTGTATTTCTTGAAATAAAATGGGTTTGTCTCAACAAAAAACAGAGTCATATTTCTATTAATGTCTCCCTCCTCTTCCTCCCTCTACCAGCCTCCCTTTATCTACTATTATTATCTTTTTTTAACTTAAAAAAGAAAATGAAGAAAGTAGGAAAGGGAATACAGGAAACAGACCTGCTGTTGTCAGAGATACACCCTCCCCTGCTGTTGGGCTCCACTAACTGACTGACAGGATTCCCCGTTTACCATAATTGAGAGCTTTGATTTCAGTCATTTGGCCTTCAAAGCAGCAGGGAATGAAGGTTCAATTTGTCTTCAAACCACAAAGTGCTTCCATGGTATACATGCCAATAAACCAGAGGGTGTATACCAAGTTCTCTTTATTTTGTCCCCTGAGATGTCTGGCAGCTTTTCAGAAAAAGACAGCAACCCTAAGTGAATTTCTCCACCCATTTGTGCTAGAGTGGTTTCTGTAGTCTCCCAGAGAAACACAAAGGATTTGGGATAATTTTCTTACTCGATAATAATATTTTTAAACAACCCCAAAGCCATGATACATGCTTTCATCTTACTTTCAGCATCCTTTCCATTTCTTTTTTTCTCAATTCAATTGATCAGATATTTGTTGAGTCAAGTCACATCAGCAAGGATATTCATTGTGTGGGACAGCTAGGTAGCACAGTGGATAGAATGTCAGATCTGGAGTCTAAATCTGGCTTCTGATACTTTCTAGCTATGTGATTTGGTGCACATCATCTAAACCCAATTGCCTAGCCCTTCGTGTTCTCCTGAGAATTATTAATTTAGTATTAATGCTAAGACAGAAGATGAGGTTCTTAAGAAAAGTAATAGAGAAAATGTTAATAATATAAATTCTACTTTAAAAGTGTGTAATTTGCAAATGTTGAAAGGTCAGAAAAATAAGGACACAAATACACTGTTTGTGGAACTGTGAACTAATCCAACCATTTTGGAGAGCAAGCTGGAATTATGATCAAAGAGTCATAAAATGGTGTATCTTTTGACCCAGTAATACCACTATTTATTTCCTGAGGTGATTGAGGAAAATGGAAAAGAAACCATATGTTTAAAAATATTTATAGTAACTCTCTTTGTGATGGCAAAGAACTGGAAATTGAAGGAATGTCCATCAATTTGGGAATGGCTGAACAAGTTGTGGCATGAGATTGTGATGGAATACTACTGTACCATAAAAAATGATGAATGAGTTAATTTCTTAAAAACATGGAATGACATGAAATTATGAAGAGTGAAATGAGCAGAACCAAGAGAACATTATGTACAGCAACAAAAATATTGTTTGAAGAATGACTTGTGAATGCCCACCTCCAGACAAAGAACTGATAAATAGAAATAAATAAGTCATAATTTTATATATACACATATCTTTTTCTCAAATGATGCCTTCTCTAATGGAGGGAGAGAAGGCAAAGAGAGGGAGTTAACTTTGTACTTTATTGTAATAAATAAATGATTTTTTCTGTATTATTATTTTATTTTTGCAATTTATTTTTTATTTTTTTTCATGGTTACATGATTCTTGTTGTCTTCTCCCCTCTCCCTTCCCCCCTCCTGGAGTTGACAGGCAATTTCACTGGATTCTACATCTATTATCACTCATCCTATTTCCATATTATTCATTTTTATAATAGAGTAATAGAAAATAATGCATTTTTAAAATGTGTTATATGTATTTTTTTTTCTTCAGGAGAGAAGAAACCTTCACTAGTAACACACCTTCTGTCACTACTCGGATGACTTTGACAACTTACTTAATCTCAGTTTCCTCATCTATCAAATGAGGATTAGATGGTTTCTGAAGGCCCTTTTGGGTTTAAATCTATGACTCCAGCATTGAGAAGAGTATCTAGGCAGGGATTTTTAACTTGAAAAAATATTTTGAAAATTATATTTTATTTTTTCCTTTGTAGTGTTATGAATTGTGGTTAATATATGTTAAAATATTATTCTGAGAGGGAGTCCAATGGTTTCACAAAATAGCCAAAAGGATCCTTGAAAAACACAAAAAACCTTACAGTAAGGAATTTCATGTTAGAGAGACTACATGAACAAAGGGAAAGAGGCAGGAATGAATAACATAGACAAAGAGAAGGACTTTGTACTGACACATTGCATTTATAAAGCACTTAAAGGTTTCAAAAAGTGCTCTCCTTACAACCACCCAATGGAGTTTGAATAGGTAGCTCATGTGGGATCAGTTCGTGATTGTACTAATTGATGTTTTGTGTCTCAATATATGTATCTTTACTTTTAAAAAGACTATAGTACAGTTTATTTTTAATTATTCTTTTCTTACTATAACAATTTCCTTATTTCTCAATTCTGCTGCATTTGAAAATTTCTGCCCAATATATTATCACCAAGCCATATTCATTCTGGACTAGGCTTATTTAACATTTTCAAATTCCTTGGAAGTAAAATACCTTTTCATTAGTTTCTTGTCTTCATTAATTTTAAAATTCATTTTTTGGGTAACAAATAACCTATAATGTAAGTTTATGCTTTTGGCACAAACAAATGTGAACTGTGTGAATTGAATAGAAAAATGGTTTTGATTCCCAGAAAAAAAGAAGCAGATATAAATGACCCCTAGAAGGTATAGAGATACTCTATCATTTATTATTTAAAATGAGAGAATTGATTCAAGAGAAAATAGCTCCTCTTTAAAATTCTTTGTGGAAGGGAGACCAAGGTAATTTATTAAAAGGGTATCCACAATTAGATACTTGGTTTTAAAAAAATTGAAAAAAAGAACACACACACATATATATATATATGTATATATATATATATACATATATATATCAATGGATCAAGATTAGAGTATTTTGTGTAGGTCCTAGACACTGTTTAAAAACCATGAGCAATTTCATTCACAAAGGTTCGATTATATGTTATTCAAGTCCCATACATGGAATCCCACTCTTTCCCCTGCAAAATGACTGAAAGGGCATCGAGGACATGTAGTTGACTACATGAATAACTTTAATTATTGTAAGATATTACATTCTTCTGTATGTTCTTTTTTGTTTTTTACATATTATATCTATATAACTTTTCATTATTTTTTTCTGATATTTTGTAATCTATATTCTCTCCTTCCTACTCTTCCTCCCTCCCTAAGAAGGAAAGTGATATGATATAGGTTGTACAGATATTATCATATACTGCATAGTTCCATGTTTATCATATTGTGAAAGAAGATAGATATTGCTTTCACTAGGGAAAAATTCAAGGAGAAAATAATGATATGTTTTAATTGTCATTTGCATTCTGTCTTCTCCCATGATGTTGGATATTCTATTTTTGTCACGAGTTGTTCTGGATCCTTGCTATGTTGATAATAGTTAAGTCATTCACAGTTGATCATCATGTATTATTGCTGTTACTGTGTACAACATTCTCCTTGTTCACTTCACTTTGCACCATTTCATATGTCTTTCTAGGTGTTTTTGTGATCATCTTGTTTATCATTTCTTATGGCACTATAATATTCCATTACAAGCATATACCACAATTTGTTCAGCCATTCCCAAATTGATGGATATCTTCTCAGTTTCCAGTTCTTTGCTACCACAAAGAGAGCTGCTATAAATATTTTCATACAAGTAGGTTCTTTTCTGATATCTTTAAAGTCTTTGGTACACAGACCTAGTAGTGGCATTGCTGGGTCAAGGGGTATGCATAGTTTATGGCCCTTTGGGCATGGTTCCAGATTGTTGCAGCCCCACCATCAGTGTATTAATGTCCCAATTTTTCCACATATCCTTCAAACAATTATCACTTTACTTTTTTTGTAATGCTAGCTAATATAGTGGGTATGAGGTGGTACCTCAAAGTTGTTTTAATTTGCATATTTCTAATCAATAGTGATTTAGAGTATTTTTATATGACTAAAGATAGTTTTAATCTCTTCATCTGAGAATTGCCCATCCATATCCTTTGACTATTTTTAAATTTGGAAATGCTTTGTATATCCTGTTTTTTCAATGGAGATTTCAATCTGTTGGACATCTCCCAATTTGTTTATTTATCTTAGTTTAGATGTGGAGGAAATTTCCCTTCAAACACGATATCTTCCTAGTAATAAAATAGGGGGAACTATTTTTTAGGGTTCTTTTTGAACAGGGCAGCAGGGAGCATGTTATAGTTTGCTTTTTGCTGGCAATGCCTCCATGCACAACCCAAGAAAACCACATGAAATACTCTGTTGAATTTACTTTCATCTTTTCTCCTTCAGTTTGTCTCTCCCTCTGAGGGATGGCCACAAAGAACTTTTTTTTTCTAATTTCACAAGTGCTTCTTCATTCAAAGAAATGAATTTAACTATGTTTGTTTCAGGAAAGACGAGTAGGAACCCAGAGTTTCCCTTAGGGTGAGTGGCCCATTTCAGCAAGAACTGACTCAAGGAAATATTTTAAACTACTGCATTTAACAATTTCCATGCTGAAATTCACATGGATAACCATAGTTCTTTTTATTAGGGAAGCATAGAAAACTCCTTTATCTGTATCCTTTAGTGTTGATGTTTCCTACATGATTCCCACAATGTATCCTTTGAAGAACTGGGAGGAAAATTGTGTAAATTTTCCATTTTCACTTTTGGTCCTAATTTTTCTCTCGCTCCCTGTCCCATTATCAGTGCTTCTTT
The DNA here is from genome assembly GCF_016433145.1 of Gracilinanus agilis. Taxonomy (NCBI): domain Eukaryota; kingdom Metazoa; phylum Chordata; class Mammalia; order Didelphimorphia; family Didelphidae; genus Gracilinanus; species Gracilinanus agilis. The sequence continues at coordinate 138,643,003 of NC_058133.1, forward strand.
GTCTATGCTTTCTTATTGTTTCCAGTCCTTCCAAATCCTTATTTATCTCATATTGACTCTACTTTCCATTATGGATGGATGATCAGCTTGGAAAAGGCTCATTTGGCAATCCCTTGAACCAAGAAGTGCTAGTTCTCTGCTGTGTTCCATGAGTAAAGCTGAATCTCAGTAACACAAAAGAAACATGAGATGCACAAATCTAGAGATCACTGCATTTGAAATGTTCTACCTGGAGTAGAGCCTTCTGAGCTCATATTGGACTGATTAGCTACAACTGAACACACGCTGTGTATCTTGGTCTCACCATGGTGATGTCATTGGTCCTCTTCCAGTTTGAAGGATGAACAACATCACCACCTTCTGTTATCCAGGACCAGTATTTGGTCACCAGGTTCTTCATATATCTCAAGGAAAGCCCTGTATTTTGAACACAGCCCTTTTTTTAGAAGATGTAAAGTACAAATGTGCTGTATGCTGTGTGTGAATTTACCTGACATCAAATGCTAGTGCCAACATGGTGCATGTTTCATGAGATTTTTAGCAAAAGGAATCATAACTTTCATATAAAAAATGGAAAGTTTAGCTGATAATTTCACCCACATAGACCAACATAAGGTTGACTTCAACAATGACTTAAGGAGGTGAATGTCATTGCTATGACATTGCATTGAGGCTGTTATCATCAGTAATGATATTGCCATCATGACATTGGTCTATTCCAATACATTTATTTGTCTGAGTTTATGAGCTCTTTTATCTTCCCGAGCTTTAAGTATTTCTCATTTTAAAGAGAGCCAATATCTCTCCCTTCTCTTGAACCCCACACACCTCTTTGCCTCCTTTATTTTAAAGATCACCATTTATAAAGAACATATCCTGATTAAGCAGGACCTTCTGGAGTCCAGGGCAGCCTTCTTGATTGTTTCATTGTTTTTATGGCATGTATAACATTGACCCAGGAAGGATATTCTTCTCGACCCCAAGTTTTTCCACATTAACTGTCTTTATTGGTCCGAGGCTAATGGGAATACTTCCACTTAGAGAGTAATAAAATTTGATCCTTTAGGTGACTTTTGGGGGGGGCTACTTAGTTCAGAAATATCTAGTGGATGCATAGATGGAGTTATTGCAAATATTCCCTTTTACTGCCATATCTAATGCCTTTCCTCATCTTTTATTAAAGCTAGCCTTTTTGACTTTGATATATGTCATGTTAGCACCTTGCAAATTCTTCTAGTAATACCTTTCTATTACAAAGGTGTAAACACTGTTGTTTCTACCCCATTTGCTTCTCTTCCTGTCGTTTTTTATAGGGCTTTTTAACCTACTAATGTTCCAGGATATTAATTTAAAACAGCCAGCTGCAGAACTGAGAGTCCTCCTTTGCTTGTGATGAGTTGACCTCTTTTTGCCTATTTTCTTAACAAATTCAGACTGGAAAGCTGGATTTTCATAATCCTTTGAGTAGGCACATCACTTCCCCAAGGTTTGCAATTTAGTAGTCTTCCTATTGTCAGGACTTTATATGGTAATACACACTTTTGTAATGGAGTCCCCTGCCCCAGAATGTGTTTCACTGCTTTTTTCTTCTTTTGCCTCAGAGGAAATGGAATTGCTTTTAGTATCCATCTCCTCATTCCCCAAACCTGTCAGTTTCCAAGTGTATTCAGCTTAGAGATTTTACTTCTTTATCTTCTCAGATCTCCTCATCTGGGCAGTTACAAGCTCTCAAATTAAATTGTTTCTAAATTCGATGCTTTCTCCTTGGGGCTGTGGTTGACAATATCCTTCTGCTTCAGTGGATATAAACTTGGGGATAGGCTTACTCCCAAGTGATACTTCCTCCTTATTTTTCTCCTTCAGCTTTGCAAACTGATTCATCCATGAATTGCTTTGCTCTTAGCTTCTGTCTTTCTGTCTCCAGCCCATCTTGCTATTGTTTAAGTTGTTTGAATTGTTCTTATTTAACACTGAATGCTTTCTGATATGTTTCTCCTGACTTATGGATTCAGTCACTTATTTAGTCAGTAAACATTTATTAAATGCCAACTATGTGTCAGGCTCTGTGCTAAGTGCTAGAGGTACAAAAAAGAGCTAGAAGACAGTCCTTGCCCTCAAAGAGCTCACAGTCTAATGGGAGAGACCACAAGAAACAAATATGTAAAAACAAGCTATCAACAGGATAAGTAGGAAATGAAAGGGCAGGCACTATAATTAAGTGGTTGGGAAAGATTTTTCTCCAGAAGGTGAGACTTTAGTTGGGCCTTCCAGGATGCCAGGAAAGGGAGAAGATGAGGAGGAGGAGGGAGAACATTCCAAGTATGGGGTGCAGACAAAATACTTGGAGTAGAGAGATGGAACGTCTTGTATGTGGAACAGGAAGGAGGTCAGTGCCTGTTGGATGGAAGACTACATTGGCCAGGAATAAGGTGTAAGAAAAAGCAGGTGGGGACTACCTGGTTATAAAGGGCTCTGAATTCCAAACCAAACATTCTGTGTCTGATCCTAGAGGTGATCAGGAGGCACTGGAGATTATTGAGTAGGGGGCGACATGATCAGAACTACTTTTTAGGAAAATCGCTTTAATGGCTGAATGAAGGATAGATTGGAATAGGGAGAGACTTGAGTCAGGCATACCAGCAGAAAACTATTTATCACATTAATTTATATGTGAGGTGATGAGGACCACCATCAGCGGGGAGAAAGGAGCACATTGGAGAGATATTGCAATGGTGAAATCAACAGACCTTGGCGACAGTTTGCATTTGGAGGCTGAGAGATAGTGAAGAGTCAAGGATAACACCTAGATTTAGAGCCCAAGAGTCTGGCAGGATGGTGTTGCCCTTTACAACAGTATGGAAGCTAGGAAGTAGGAAGGGTTTAGGGAGAAAGATAAGTTTATTTTGGGACAAATTGAATTTAATATGTCTCCTGGACATCTAGTTTGAGATGTCTGAAAGGCAATTGGAAATGTAAGATTGGAGGTCAAGAAAGAAGATGGGGTAAATCGAGAGATTTGAGAGTCGTCACCATAGAGATGGTAATTAAATGATGAGATCACCAAGCAGAATAAGTATAGAGGCAGAAGAAGGTCCAGGACCGAATTCTATGGGAGAACTTGACTAGATAGTATGATCTGGATGGGGTACTATCAAAGAAGACTAAGAAAGAGTGGTCCAGGTAGGTAGGAGGAGATTTAGGAGAGAGTGGTGCCCCCAAAGCCTAGAAAGTAGAGAGTATTAAGGAAGTATCAATCACATCAAAGGCTCCAGAGAGGTTGAAGAGAATGAGGATTGATGAAAGGCCATTGGATTTAGCAATTAGGAGATTAATGGTAACTTGGGAGAGAACAGTCTCAATGGAATGATAAAGTCAGAGACCAGATTGTAAAGAAGAGAGTGAAAAGGAAGAAAGTGGAGGCACCAATTGAATGGACTGCACAGTCTAGTAGTAAGAGAACATAGAGCTGGAAGGGATTTTTGAAATCAGTGAGTAAAAAGATAAAGAAAGTGAAGAGTTCAAACTTAGATGTTATAACTTCATATTCATTGTTCTTTGTATGCTTTCCTCATATGGAGAACTTACAGATGGCACATAAGAAACCTTGAACAGATGATTAAATACATAATTGTGGAGTTGGGGGTTAGAATTCCTCTCTTCAGTTCTTTCTATGCCAGACTTCTAAGTCATAGGAGAATATCCCATATCAGAATCATGGTCCATATTCAGGAACTGGAAGCAATCCTATCCATTCCTGAGAGAGAGGAGTCAAGAATTTCCTTCATCATAAATCATAATAAATGGGTTCATGAATGTGATAATGATATCTGTGTGAATTAGCTGTTGTATTGATAATAGCCATCAAGATTGCAGATGTCTTCTACTTTAACCTTGTCTCTTTCTGGTAAAATAGTCCTAAAAGGAAAGCATATTATTAGGTGGCTCAATGGATGGAGAGCAGGCCTGGAATCAGGAGGACCTGGGTTCAAATGTGACCTCAGATAATCCTGGGCATGTTGCTTAACCACCATTGGCTAGCCCTTACTATTATTCTGCCATGGAACCAATAATTAGTATAAATTCTAAGGCAGAAGGTAAAGGTTTTGTTTTTAAAGTATATTATTAATCCTAAATTTAAGCAGATTTGCTGAGAAAATTCTTTGTGTATTGTGTATCTGAATATTAGTTGTTCCAAGTAATTTTCATTTAGGGATATAATTCACGGTGTTTTCCATAGAGCAAATAGGAAGCTCCATTTTTATTTATTTTATTTTAATAAGCATACAATGTACCTCTAGCGTACTAAGGGGTTTCAGGTGACATATAGTCACTAGAGTATTTCTCATTATCCTGAGATGGTGTGAGTTTTCTACATGAGAAGGACAGGAATAGGCAGTCCCTTCCATAGCATAGTTAAGCATAATTTTAAGAACACTTTTCTTTCCCAATACAGTAGATAGTAGGGGGTGAGATAAAAGGGTAGAAGAAAACCCCTATTCAAAGGGAGATATTATAGATTTCTGAGAACTTCACAGGTATAAGACGTTTGCCTTTTATCTAAAAGACATTTCTTTGAATGTTTGTTGATATTGGTGGACTAGCATGTATATTGCTAAAAGACTTCCAATAAAGGCTGGATGTCCATTGTCCATTCACTCATCAGAGATCATATAGAGGAAGTGTTTGTCACACAAGGTTTTGATTGGATGACCACTGAGATTCCTCCCAATCTGCTCTGATATGACAACTGTAAGAACTGATGGCTGACATCAAAGGAGGAGGCCAAAGATCTAGGGAGAAAAAAAAAGATAATGGATAGCCATCTGCAATCATTTTGTGTAGGGACAAAGAACTCTACACAGCATCTCTGGGTCATTCTCCAAATTGGTATTTCTAAAGCAATTGTCATGACCATGTGGTCTCTTGCTTAGGAAGTTTCAGGACTCTCTATTTCCTCTCAGATAAAATATAGCTCCTGTTTGCCATTTAAAGCTTTTCACACTCTACCTCCAACCTGTCTTTCCATTTTGATTCTGCATTACTTTGCCTTTATATACTCCACATTTCAGTTGAATACTCCTGCTTGCAGTTTACTATTATAGAACGGACTGGTAGCTGTTTAATAATCAGCTGGGGTTAGGGGGAAGGCACACAAAATGTAGACATGAAACACTTATAAGTTTAATCTGCATTATTAACATTTTCCCCATCAGTTCCTTAAGTCTAAAAAATCAACAAAACAATAGATCAAGTCCTGTTTTATAGCATTTGCCAATTTCTAAGTGTTAAATACTCACACTGAAAATTTAAATCGGCTCACACAAGCTGGTACCAGCTGGCTCCAGCCACCTGTACATGACTTTCCATATCCCATCCAAGTGCCTTTGTCCAATTTCTCTCTCTCTCTCCCCTCTGCTATAAAGGAACAAAAGAAATTAAAAACAAGACCTTGGTAACAAATATGCCTGGTCAAACAAAGCAAATTCCCACATTGTCTGTGTCCGAAAATGTATGTCTCATTCTGCATTTTGGGTCTACCATTTCCCTGGCAGGAGCTGGGTAGCATCTTTCATTATTGGCCTTCTGGAACTGTGGTTGGTCATTGTATTGAGCAGAATTGTTGTCTCTCAGTTTGTCTTTACATTGTTATTGTTATTGTATAAATTGTTCTTATGGTCCTACTCATTTTATTCTATGTCAGTTCATACAAGTTTTCCTATGTTTCTCCAAGCCATCCTTTTTGTCATTTCTTTTGGCATAGTGATATTCTATCATGTTTATATAATTATAATTAACTTAGCCAGTCTACTTTAAGTTTATTCTGTATACATTTTATATTCTCTAATGTTTCTGCATTCCTAGTGCCTGGTATATAAAGGGCACTTAATAAATGGCCCTTGAATTGAATTAATTACATCCTTGACTTAAAAAAAACAAAAAACAAAAAAAAATCCCTTTTTTCCTATCCTAGAGTTGATACTAAATATTGGTTCCAAGGCAAAAGAGCTAGGCAATTGAGGTTGTGACTTTTCCAGGACAATTTAGCTAGGATGTGTCTGAGGCCAGATTTGAACTCAGGATCTTCCATCCTTAGGCCTCCTTCTCCATCCTTTGAGCCACCTTGCTGTCTCTGTTTAGGATTTTGAGAATATCATTGTCTCAGTTTTAAGGCAAAAAAATAACTGGCAGATTAGTGTACCACAAGCCTGAAATTTAGGAGTTTATTTCAGTACTAGTACTAACTTCGAGACCACAAGCAAGTGACTTCCCTTCTGGATAGCTTTTTTTTTTTTTTTTTGTAAGATGAAGCCAATGGACTAAATGAACTCTTGAGTTTCTTCCTGTTTAACAAGTCTATGAAAGTTTTTTTTTTTCATTTGAGCAAAAGCATTTTGTTTCTATACCACTAAGTTACTTCTACTTCCCAGGCCTGGGATGGCATAGTGTCAGTTGGATAGTAATTTTCTTAACAAGTCATTTTATCTCTAGAAATCTAATAGAGTCTATATGATGTTTATCTTATGGAAAAGTGAGTTCCTCCTTTAGTATTCAACTGTATTTAAAGCCTTGTCATTGTTCAGTTTGTGTCTGACTTTTTGCAACCCCATTTGAGGTTTTCTTGGCAGAGATACTGCAGTGGTTTGATATTTCCTTCTCTAGCTCATTTTACAGGTGAGGAAATTGAGATAAACAGGGTTAAGTGACTTGTCCAGGGTTACACAGCTATGTCAGGCCAAATTTGAACTCGGGAAGATGAGTCTTTCTAATTCCAGGACTTGGACTCTATCCTCTCTGCCACCTCGCTTCTCCTGTATAAAGCCTCTCGGGGTCATTTGTGGTTATATATGTTTTCTATTTAGTCTTAGTCTCCTTTAGGGAGGAGAATTCCCTAGTGATTCTTTGCCTAGGGCTGCATCTCAAGCAAGAAACCACCTGCTGATTGCTACTATACCTTGCCCAGCCTTTCTGGGGCTGGAAACTAGGCTCGGACATTACCTTCTATCAAAAAAACTGACTCCTCATGGCTTTGAGAGGAACGTTGTAAAACATAGTAAGGAATTTTTACTTTATATTTCTGCATGATTTCAGAGAAGTATCTCTATTTAAATGTGGTACTTTGAGACAGGTCAGTTCAGAATGAAATGCCTTATTTTCTGAGAGACTTTGGCAGGAGAGACAGAACACAGAGACCATAGTGGGTTAATTCCCTTCCCAGTTGTTTTCCTTTGCCTAGTGGGAAATCCATCTAATAAGAATTAGAGGCTCCTGTCACATCAGAAAAGAAGGGATTTAGGTTAACATAATCAGATGTCCAAGTGGAGGGAGAGAACTCTGACTACCTTAAACAACAATATTAACTCTTTTAACTAACAGGAGGTGGCATCTTGAGCTAGATCTTCATTTTTCTGGACAGTGATTTGCTTTCCAGCAGTGCACTCAGTACAACTTACAACATATAGAATTAACCCCAGATTCTGTCTACCAGCATCTCAACTTAAATCAATGCAGACTAGAATTCATACATTGGTTTTCAAACAAATGAATAACATCTGCCTCTCAATCCCAACAGAAATTAATCTGTGTGCATGTGTGTATGTTAATAAAATGTTAACTTCTTGAGAGAAGATATGATTTCATTTTTGTCTTTATATCTATAGCTTCTAGCACAGTCCTTGGCACATAGCAGGCACTTGATAAATGATTGCCAATTGAACATTGATTGATATGTGCAAGCATCCACAAAAATATGCAAGCACACTCAACTCCTGGCCTGTTGATCTACTTCTTTTTTCAGTTAGCCACCAACCATACCATTTCCATTTCCATTTCTGTGGACTCTTTGGGGATATACTAGTCCATGAGTTAGCCGTGCTGTCCTGATGAATAAGACCCCACCATATTTCTCTGTGGCATTAGAACCAACTGTGTGTCTTCTGTCTTCTGCCCAGAAACTACCAATTACCTTCCTTTGCTCTCCTTCCACCTCTTCATCTGACTGCAATTCAGTCAATAATACCATTGCTCTGAAAATGGTGAATCAAATGATTTCACTGTTGTTCCCATCATCATCCCTGGGACTTCCCAGTCTAAAACTTCCTTCTCTGGCCCCACTGCCATTAATAAGTTAATAAGCTCTCTGTCTCTCTCTGTCTCTCTTTCTCTCTGTCTGAATCTCTCTGTCTCTCTCCTTTTCTCTTTCCTTCTATCTCCCCATCCATCCATTAATCAATCTCTCTCCTTCTCTATCTATTTATCTCTAATCTCGCTCTATCCATCCATCCATCTACATATATATAGATAAATAGATAGATATGATAATATATATGCATATATATCAACACAGAGCCTAGCATATATTAGGCACTTAATCATCTATTAAAAATATTTACTAAAATATGTTAGGCAAAGTGCTAAATTGATAATAATAGAATAAGAGTCAGAAGACAGTTCTTGCCTTCAAGGAGCTTATAATTTGATGGGGGAGACAGCATGCAACCAAATACATAGGAAGCAAGCTGCATAAAGCATAAATCGGGAATCATTAATAATGGGAAGATACTAGAATTAGGAGGACTTGGGGAAAGATTCCAGGAATGCTTGGTCCCTTCCTCTTCCCATTTGTGTTGTTTGTAAGTTCCTTGAATACAAAGACAGTCTCTTCTGCAGCTGCATAGTAGGGGCTGGATACTGGGCCAGGAAGAACTGAGCTTAAATCTGGCTTCAGACACTTAATAGCTTTGTGACTCTGATTAAGTTACTAATTAGCCTTAGTTTCCTCATCTGTAAAATAAGGATAATATTAGCACTTTGCTCACTGGCTTATTTGTAAGGCTCAAATATTAACTTTAACGTCCTATTTAAATGTTTTATTATTATTGTTGTTGTTGCAAATAATAATCCTTTTTTGTGCACATTGCCTGGTACATAATATATGTGTATTAAATGTTTTTTAAAAAATATTCATTCATTAAGGAAAAAAGCTTGTATTGTGAAGATGTAAATAGAATAAGACCAGTGGGGTATGTAATAAGGCTTTAAGGAGTTGGGATGAGACCAGAAATGGGCAAAATAGTGTAAGTAAACTGACTTTTGCTGTTCTACCTGCCCTCTTTGGCCCAGTCTTCTGTGAGATTGTCATCAAGCAGGTAAAACCAATCCCTTGTGATCTTCTTTGCCTCTTTTGCAGCTGTTAGTCTCTGGCACTGTTATGGCTCCTGGGGTTGAAGCTTTAGGATGGATATAATCAATGCCATTAGGACTGTGAGTCTGGGCTCATTACTGGAATTATTTAAATCCAGCCTTTTACATATTTGCCTCAGAAGAGTCTAAGCCATCTGTTGGCATGTTGCTGTCTTTGCTACAGGATCTGCCTTGATTCTCTTTGGTGGCTGGTGCCACCAATATGATTTATCTGTACTCTCTGTCTCTGGTTAGCTAAAGTGACAGCCAAGTGAATACCCAATATCAACCCATTAGTACTGCTCCTAGGGGGAGCATCACCTGCCATTTTGCCTTTGAAACTGTTGTTAAACTCTTAAAGATTTTCCAATTACTACATCTAATTAGAAGGAAGAATAAATTACTGAAGCAAGTCAAATTATCTTATGTGTCATAACAATAATTAACATTAAAATATGAAATTGCTGCCATTTTGATAAACAGATGATATGGTTGAAGCCCCTGCCTCCACCTTTTGAGTGCAGAAAGGAAAAGGAAATTCTTTATCCAAAAGACTGTGACTCTTTAAGAGTCTTGTTCTCTTGGCCATTTAGACAGGAATAGAGTTTTCTGGGATTTTGTCTTGCTGGGAAGGACTTTTAGCCAGCTACACTTTTAGAGGAAGCCTTAGAAATGATGGTACACTTATTCATTCTTTTTTCTCTGCATCCCCCCTGCTGGCCCCTTCTTTTTTTTCATTTCTTATCAATCTGCCTTAGCACTGGCCTTCTTCCATGCATTTTTACCATCATGAATCTTCCTTGCCTTCAAATTTCAGCATTCCTTATCCCCACAACTACTCATGTTCTTCCTCCCTAAGTATTTGGTATTTATTTTATATTTATTCTATATACTTTTATTCTCTGTGTATGTATATACGTGTTAATATGTAGTTATCCCCTTTGATCAAATATGTAGTTGTTTTCTCCTCTGCTATAATCCTGAGAGCAAGGATTATTTCAATTTTTAGGGACCTTAGATATCCTTAAATTCAACTCCCTCATTTTGCATATGAGGAAGATGAGGAAGAAGATGTCTAAAATTATGTAGACACTATCTAATAGCAGAGCCCAGAGGCTTAATAATAGGAATAATGTACAATATTATATAGCATTTTAAGGTTTGTGATGTGCTTTATATATGTTGTGATCTCCCCAATGACCTTTGACTTGGTTCTATTTTTCCCATTCTACTGATAAGGAAACTGAGGCTGAGACCATCAGTGATTTGCCTAGGGACATATACTTAGTAAGGGTCTGAAGTTGGATTTGAATTCCAGTTTTCATTATTCCAGAATTTGGCACCTTACCCATGGCACCATCTAACTCTGGTCTAACCCAACTATCTCACTTAGCCTTAGAAAACTCCCTAAGACTTATTGATTAAATTATAGACGGATTTCAGATGTGCCCTCTTGGAGGGAATTCCTATATTGATGGATAATAACCAATTTACATGAAGCTCATTTTAGCATCATTTGGTGGGTAGCAGTGACAGATGAGAAGTAAAGGAAAATTGTATCAAATAATTAGAGGGGGAAAAATCACCTGCCACCAGCAGTTGGGATTAAGATGTCCTTGTATTTATCCAGCAGTCTTTATTTCTATAGCCGGGGTTCCTATTTGATGTATAGTTGACATGGGGAAGGATCTGAGTACTGAGAACAAACCTTGTCCGTGGTCTTAATGAATTGTATAACTTTCACTCCTGTTCCTCTTTTCAATTCATCAAACTCTCCAATGATGTGAGGACTTTGAGCAGTGGGATCTAATTTAAGACAACAGTGAAATTGTAAATTTACTGTAGCTGGGAGCTGGGTATTAATCTGCCTCTCACTGAGTTCTACTTAAGAGAACTGGGCATCATGGGGGCTTTGAGGAAGATTATGGGCAACTTGGCTCTGACAGCTATGGCTGGTTGCCTCTGGTCTTGTAAATGGCCTTAGTCTAAATATGAATTGGCCTATTATAAATCAAAGTGGATTGGGGAAAAATAAATTTGTAGGCCTAAGAGAAACTGTAAATGCTCTGCTTATTTTATTTTTAATTCCTCTCCCAGCCTGCCCCTTTCCACCCCAAACCAAATCAAATCAAAGTTGGTGAAAATCTTTAAAAAAAAAACAAAACAATGGATAACTGCTCTATGGCCCCATAAATGCTCAAGTGATGACAACCTCATTGTCTATGGGACAAAATCCAGAGCTGTCATTAACAAAAAAGCCCATTAGATCCAGGGCTAGAAGGGACTTAGCAAGCCACCTAAGCCTTATTTTATGGATAAAATAATAGGAAAGGTTCATTAACTTGCCTGGGATCAATCAGGCTGTTGTGGGTTGTTAGGTGTAAATCTGGGGCTCTTTCTAACCTACCACACTGTGTCCTCCCCAACCTAAGCTTTTTGAAATTCATGTATCCATTAATTGGGCCATCTAGACTTCATTTATTGGGTAGAAGATAAGATATAATTGAAATTCAAAGGCTGGGAGTTTGTAAAATGTATGAGTATATAGGTGATTTCATTCAGGAGTCTAATATAGCCACAAGAAGTAGTAACACAGGAGCAAAGACCTAAATAGACAAACTCACACCGAAATGGTGTGGTACCCAAATGGTAATGGGCCCAGCTGGTTTGGAATGAATAGAGAAGCCTAATCAATTAAAACTCCTCTTGTACCTTTTTAGCTGAGAATTCCAGGAAAATTCCCTCTGATTTCTGATCTCTGGGAGGTGGAGAAGGTAGAGAAGACAGATGCCAGGAACACCCCCGTGGGATCCTCATTTCTCTTTTTCATCTCAGCCCTGCTGCATAAAAGATCTGTATTTTCCATTTATGAACATCATAGAGTAGATATTTAATTAATACTGTTGATCTATTAACAGGTTGTGATGCTTATTTTCTTAGAGTATTCATTCTGGTCACAGGGAAAAATTACTTATGGAAACCGTGCAGTATGTTTTTTGTGACAGCACATGATCATGATCTTTGTAATTTAAAGGTTTGGCCAATTTCACAAAATATACAAATTCTAAATAGTTGTATGGTGCTATGGAAAGAAGGCTAGGTGGGGAGCCAGAGGACCTGGTTCATATTCTAGCCTTGTCACCAGTACCTGGGTATCCTTGGGAAGCCCCTACTGGGAAGGTAATATAAAGTAGAACATGCTTAAAGAGTAAATGTATTTCATGATAGAATGGGTTGCTTCATTAGGGATTGATTTCCCTGTGACTGGAGGTATGCAAACAAAACTAAGCAATTATTTGTTAGGAAGACTGTCAGAATGATTCACATATTAGGTGAGGCACTAGATTAGGCTATATCTAAGATACTTTCTGACTATTATTCTATATGATGTGATTCTAGATAAAAATATTCCATACCAAGTAATGTTTCTCCCACTCATCTACCAAGAGATTATGAAATTTCCTATGAACTTAGGAAGGAAGGAGAGAGAGAGAGGAAAGGTAAAGAAAATATAAGTGAGGAACTCTGAGTAGAGGATGATGATGATGCTCCATAGTAGTGAGAACCTGAGCAACCAGGCGATGTCATGAGGGCACCAGAAGCCTAGTGAGAGACTGGTGGACAGTGCAAAAGAGAAGAGATGTCTGGAAGAGGAATGAAAACCTAAAAATGTACCTTCTTTGTGGTTTTGCTGAGGGCTAGCCAGTATTGGAGGGCATGACTCATATTATCCTGCCTTCATTGGATGAATAGCCAAAGTGACCAGGAAGAGAAAAGTTGCAAAGATTTTTATAACTAACTCTTTATGAAGAATATGGTTAGCCTCAAAAATTTCATTGGATGAAATTGTGTATTTCGAGAGAGGTTTTTTATTTTGTGTTCCCTACAGTGTCACTTATTGGAACATGTGGCTAATATATGCATTTTCATCTATAGTATATTTAAAAGCGTTTCTAGATGAATACTTGATAATTAAGTGATTGATGTGTTCTTCCACTTGGCAATCACATATGCCAGCAAATCACACATACCTTGGCATTAGTATGGATAAATGAAACTTCCACTGGCATTTTTTTCCTATAAGATCGTAGAAGACAAAATAATACTTTTTTTCACCATGAGTTGAATATTCACACTGTTTCACCGTTGTGTTCTTTCTTCATTAACAGCCTGTGCAGTAGTGCTAGAATTCTGATAAAGTATAAAAATTATATTGTAAATTTAAATTCTAAGATTTGAAGATTTTGAAAAGTTGAATGTTTTCATATGTGTTCAGGTAATTTTAATTCACGTTGTTTAACTGAGTGGTCAATATGAAAGAAAATGCTTCTGTGAAAGAAATAGAGGAAGAAAGAAAGGATAAGAAGGGAAAGAAGGAATTGAGACAGGAGAGAAGAAATAAAGGGAAGAAGAAAAAGAAAGGAAAGAGAGAAGAAAAGAAAAAAGAAGGAAAAGAAAAAACAAAGAAGCAAGTAAGAAAGAATGTTTTAAAGTTCTCTTCCAGAAGTTAAAAAGCCCAGTGTCATTCTGTTCTAGAGGACCCGGCTCTAGGTCAAAAAGACCAGAGTTAATATTCTGTCTTTGACACATCTTGGCTTTATGATTATGAGCAGGTCACTTAATCCCTCAGTTCTCCAAGCAAGTTTCTGACTTAACATTTCATAGAGATAAAATCATAGGTATAGACATCAACCTTTTTTCCCTGTTCTCTGCCCCCCACCGCTTATTGCAGGAGAGAGAAAGACAGAGAGACAGAGAAAGAGACAGAGAGAGACAAAGAAGGAAAGAATTAAGTTGAGTCCTAGCTCAACAACTTCTTGTGAGCAATCAGTGAGCTTTTAACCTTTATGAGTTGCCATTTTCTCATCTTTAAAATAGAAACACTAATAGCTGTATTATCCTATATGATGGTTAAGAGAAAATATTTCATAAACTCTGGTGCAAACATGAACTGTCGTCGTCGTCATCATCATCATCATCATCATCATCATCATCATCATCATCATCATCATCATTTATTTCCTTTCACCAAAGAAAACTCTCTCCTCCCTACTCTCCCTATATGGAGTCTAACAGAAAAATGCTAAACTTATTCAAGGCAAATGACCTATGAATTTAACTTCAGGAAAAAAGATAATCCACAAGGAATGGGTTATCATGACATGTCTTTGCACCATATATATATATATATTCCTCTCTCTATATATATCACCATCCTTTGTAGTCAAAGATGCTGCTGCTAATAGAGCCGGCTACTTAAGTCCTTGGGATGTCTTAGAAGACTACTGTCCATTGAAAAAGCTCTCCTTTGATCTTTGGGTGTCCAATATATCATCCCTTGATAAAAATTCTCCTTTGATCTATAGCTGTGGCTGCAATTTGAAGGGCTTTTGACTGGCTGCGGCTCAGCCTCCTTGTCCTTGGCTTCATGTTTTTGCCCTGGAAGGAGCAGCTCGTTCCAGATTGCAACATACCAGGCTGCTGCTGTCATCCAGCTGGCCACAGCTGGACCACATCATTTGGAGATAGGCTTTCCCATGCCCTGACAGCATTTCTTCCTGCCAGCTTGGCTTGTGGTTGCCCTCCTTAGTGTACCAGACATCTAGGAGAGGGTTTTATTTTATTTTATTTTAAATTGTTTTTGGTATCTAAAAGTTTTTACTGGATTCTTTTTATTTTTTATTTTTTTCAAGTTTCTTCAATTATTATTGTGAATATTTTCCCATAGTTATATATTTCATGTTCTTTCCTTCTCCCCCAAGTCCCCCTAACCCCCCCTTAGCTGACGCTCAATTCCAGTGGGTTTTACATGTATCATTGATTAAGACCTAATTCCATATTATTGATAGTTGGATTAGTTATCGTTTAGTGTCTACATCCCCAATAATATCCCCATCAGCCCATGTGTTCAAGCAGTTGTTTTTCTTCTGTGTTTCTCCTAGGAGAGGGTCTTATGAGTGAGTGAGTGTGTGTGTGTGTGTGTGTGTGTGTGTGTGTGTACTTGGCATCTATTTAATTCACAGAGATGGTGTAAGGTTAAATGAGAGATTTTTTTTTTTTTGGATGGTTGGTGGCTCTCCTGGAATGTTTCAAATGCCTGAAAGGCGATTGGTGCTGTTTTAAAAAGCCCTACCTGTGGCCTCCCCTTTTCCCTCTTCATCTCCCATTCTTTCCATCTTGGAAAAGTGGCCATATTCAGAAGTGTAAGGGACCTTAAAAATCATCTAGTGTAACCCTCTCATTTTACAACTACAGTGGTAATAAGCATCGGAGGAAGAATTTGAATACAGATCCTTGGATTAGAAACCTTCAGACCTTTTTACTATATCAGATTGTCTTTCATAGGTGATGTAAAAATGAATGCTGGGATGGCAGTTAATCAAACTGTTGAAAATTATTTTTAACAACATATATTCAGTTTTTAGGACTAGAACACAAATATATACTTTATTTTAAGCAACCTGAATATCATTCATTTATGCAGGAAGCATTTATTAAGCACCTACTATGTGCCAGGCACTGAAATATCAGAAAAAGTGGATATAAACAAAAGATAAATTAAGGGATAGTTATTCACTTTATAAAAGGATTTTTCATTTTATAAAATAATGCAACTTAGATGATTTTAAATGCTGCTATAGCACTTATAACTTTAAGTTTCTTCCTAGATTTTCAGAGCATGTCAGACTCCTACCTGCCTTTCTTGACATCTTCAAAAAACTCAAGGTATTTTAGGGGAAAACATTATTTTCACAGATTTCCACTACCAAGTAAAATAAAGTTCTCTTAATGCTGTTTATCATATTTTAGAGCAAATAAAGTATATCTAAGTTTTGATTCTCTTCTCTTCTCTTGTTTATCCTTCATCTTCTTTTACCATAATATGATATATAACCTTCTAGCTAATTTCTTTCCAAACTTATAGGTACTTAAAACAGTGATCTATCTACAAGATAAGAATTTTTTTATTCTTCCTTTCTCCTTATCTCTCCTTCAACCCCTATCTTCATTATATCCACTTCTTCCCTAGATAACTGACTGAAAATGTCTTTCACTATGACATAGTTTTATACTAGGTGCTGCTGTCCCTTGCTTCTCCTAAACCTTTCTTGAAGCAGCTATTCTTTATTGATCTAGAATTTTATATTAATTATAATGAACTCTGTTACCAATTTTACTTTTTTAAAGATTAAATTAAATTCTTTTGTACTAATAAAAAATTTATTTTTTCTGTCCCTACCATCTCCCCTCAGTTAAAAGAAAAAAAAAAACAACAAAATTTTTGTAACAAATACATTCAAACAAAACAAATACCCTTATTAGCTGTAACCAAAAAAAAATTACATAAATTTTAGAAGGGCATTACAAAGCCCCATGGGTAACCTGTCCCGGGGCTTCTCTTCCTTCCTTATATTCTTCACATGGTTGGTTGTAAAGATCAAAGGAGATAACAGAGGGTCAAAATACATTGAAAAGCCAAAAGCACTGTGTAATTTTAATTTCTTTTTATTATTACTACAATCTCATTTTACAATAAATCATGTATGTATATAAATTTTGCCTCCAGGGAGAGAACAAAACATTTCTCTCTGGGGAAGCAAGAGATTCAAAGATTTGTTCTTGGACGATGAATCTTTAGGGGGTAGCCAAATATTTGGGTCAAAGTGTAAACTTTAAAATATGTTAACTAGAAAAGTGATTTTGCTAAGGGTAAATTACCCTGTTTTAGGAAGATAAAAAAATCCAACTATGTTCTGATTAATTTGGAGAAAGTATAATTATGTAAAATATGATAATTTTAGTCTAATGGAAATAAAGGGGCATCTAAGCAGCCTAGTGGGTAGAAGACCAGGCATGGAGTCAGGAACCCTCATCTTCCTCAGTTCAAATCTATCCTCAGACACTTAATAGCTATGTTAACCTGGAAAAGTCATTTAACTCTGTTGGGCCTCAGTTTCTTCATCTGTAAAGTGAGCTGGAGAAGGAAATGACAAACCCCTCCATTATCTTTGCCAAAAAAACCCTTTTTGTACCCAAAAGAATCAGAGGTTCAAGTAGAAAAGGGCTTTAAATTCCAAGCTGAGTATTTTATACTTTTTACACTATAATTTATGGTGAGTATTTTATGCTGGAGGTAATGGGGATCAACCAGAATCTACTGAGTGGAAGGTGGGGTGAGTTTGACACCATTAGACCTGAACTGTAAGAAAATCCGAAAGGCTAACAGATTTTTAGGGTATAGTGGCAAAGAACATGGTAATTACTCTTTATCATTGCCATTGATTAAAACCATATTAATTTTTCTCACATTAAATCATTTGACAGGGCCAAGGACTTCGAAGGTGAGAATTTTGTTTTTCAAGTCCTTAGTGATTGTGATTTCTTTTCTTGAAATATTATTTTTACATCTTGATACAACTGTTTTTTTTAATATACCTTCTGTCTTAGAATCATTACTGCTTATTGGTTTTAAGGCAGAAGAGCAGTAAGGGCTAGCCAATAGAGGGTAAACTAGAAACTGTCTGATTTGAATCCAGGACCTCCTCTCTCTAGTGCTGGCTCTCAAACCATGGATCTAACTAGCTGCCCCCTGATACAACTTTTAATAATTGTCTTCTGACATTTTTCCAGCCATGTTTTCTCCCTTCCCCTCCCTTAAGATGGCAGCTAACATAATATATATTGGACATGTATTACATAGAATACATATTTCTATGTTTGGCGTATTAATTAGAAAATCTTGTACCCTTGAACTACATCTTCCAGCATCCCTTTCCTCTTTCATCCCCACCTTGAATGCTTGCATATTGTGTATAGTTGGTGTAACTCCGCCTCTCGCTCTCTTTTACCCCTTGTGTGGCTGAGAAAGCTGGCTTTTTACTCTAGCTTTATATGTTAGTTGTTATTAATAAATGTTATTAAATATAATACTTAGAATATTGGATATTAATTTTGTTTCTTACATTGGCATGTTGTGAAAGAAGACACATATCATTTACACTAGAGAAAAATTCATGGAGGAAATAAAGAAGAATGGTAAGCTTCCATCTGCTTCAGACTCCATCAGTTCCTTCTATGGAATTGGATAGCCTTTTTCATCATGAGTGCCTGGAGTTGTCCTCAATCCTTGCAGAGCTGACAATCAATAAGTCATTCATGGTTGATCATTGTATATCATTGCTCTTCCTGTGTACAATATTCTGATTCTACTCACTTCACTTTGCATCATTTCATAAAATTCTTTCCAGATTTATTTTTTTTATGATTGTCTTGTTTGACATTTCTTATGGCACTATAGTTTTCCAGTATAATAATATACCTCGTAGGTGTGATGTCTAAAGGGATGTGGAGAATGTGTGTGGCTGTGGCACTTGCACAGGTAATTGCCAGGTCTGGAATCTCCTGGATGATGTTTGGCAGGATCTAGGCTGGAAAGCGATGAGGATCTTGTCATCCTCTGCCATATTGCACTGCACCTTCTTCTTACTTCTTCTTATGTCAAATTTGGGCATCTTTACAGAGCAACAGAAATTGATCTTCATCAGAAAGCAGCTGTATTCTGTCTGAATACAACTTCCAGAAAGAACCCATCCTGTACTTGGTCCTGCAATTCAGGGGAGTTGTCTAAATTCCCCCTAGTTTCTTTCAAGCTTTGGAATAATTTCATTGCACTTTGCCTTCAATAAAAGTTTTGCATTCTTACCTTCTCCCAAAAAACCCAAACCCAAACCCTTGCTTACTACTACCATCTTCATTCTCTGCTCTAAACTTGCTGCTGTTATAGATTTATCATCTAATCTCTATCAAGCCCTTGCCACTATATGATGATTCTTTTATTCTTCTCTAATTACTTTCTAATCATACTCCTCAGAATAGTTGTTGTCACCCATCTCCACATTCTTTAAGCCCTTTTTTATTTAGAATATTTTCCCATGATTACATGATTCATGACCCCCTCCTTTCCCTCCCCACTCCCAGAGCTGACAAGCAGTTCCACTGTTCAAAACCTATTTCCATGTTATTCATATTTGCAGTAGAGCGATCTTTTAACATCAAAACTTTAATCATATCCCTACTGAACTATGTGATTGATCATATGTTCTTCTTTTGCATTTCTGTTCCCATATGTGTATAGCATTCTTTCTCTTAAGTTCCTCTGGATGGTCCTGGGTCATTGCATTGCTGCTAGTAGAAAAGTCTATTATTTAAGGCTCTTAAATCATCCTCACTTCTTTCCTTTCGGTGGAGGCCTTGGCTTCTTCCTTTGCCCAGAAAATAAGAGTCCATCTAATTCATCCTCTTCTTCATACCATCCCCACCATTCCAAAACTCTTCAACATCATCCTCCATTCTGTCCCCCTTTGATCCAGTCAGATTGTGGCTATCTACTTCTTCCCTTGATCCTATTCAACTTTTTATAAATTGCTTATAGTTTTATTTTTTTTAGCCATGGAAAAATCTTTTATTATAAAACGAAAAAAATTAAAACAAATATACCTGTGCTCTTTGTGGACAGAAAAAGCTGAAAAATGAGGGGATGCCCTTTGATTGGGGAATGACTAAACAAATTGTGGTATCAGCTGGTGATGGAATACTGTTGTGCTAAAGGGAATAATGAAGTAGAGGAATTCTATGAGAACTGGAATGACCTCCAGGAATTGACACAGAGTGAAAAGAGCAGAACCAGGAGAACCATATACACAGAGACTGATACACTGTGGCACAATCTAATGTAATGGACTTCTCTACTAGCAGTAATGTAATGATCGAGGACATTTCTGGGTGACCTAAGAGAAATAACTGGGAACAGAAACACTGAAGAAAAAAACTTCTCGATCACATGGGTCAATGGGAATATGATTGGGGATGTAAACTCTAAACAATCATCCTAGTGCAAATATCAATAATACATAAATAAGTCTTGATTAATGATACATGTAAAATAACAAAATAATTGTGTGTTGGCTATTGGAATGGGGGTTGGGAGAAAGGGAGAGAAACATGAATCATGTAACCACAGAAAAATTTTCTTAAATAATCAATAAAAAAGACATTTTTCCCTACTGAAAAAGTTCTAGATTCTCCATTTCAATGTCTTTCTTCATTCATGACAGGAACATGATTTCTATCCAAAAGGAAATCTCATTTGGGAATAAGAGATAATTGTTGCCAGAACACCTTACAACACTAATCATATTCCTAAAGTTCCTCTCTAATGTGGATGCTCTTCTATGAAATAAGCTAAGAGAGTGGAAACTATAAGATCATTCTCTCTTATACTTTCTCTCTAGTGAGGACTTTCTGACAAGAAGCAACTGTGAAGCATTCAGAAAATCACTATCCATATTTATTACATTAAAAACCCTTCTATCCAGTGTGGATTCTTTGATGCTTAGCAAGATTTCCCCCACATGTGAAAGCCTTTCCACACTGTGTACATTCATAAAGTTTCTCTCCGGTGTGGATCCTCTGATGTGCAACAAGACTTGCCCTGTGTATGAAAGCCTTTCCACACTGTGTACATTTGTGTTTCTCACTATGGTGAATCCTTTGATGTGCAGCAAAACTGGTCCTATGTGTAAAAGTCTTTCCAAAGTGTTTACATTCATAAGGTTTCTCTCCAGTGTGGATTCTCTGATGTGCAGCAAGACTCACCCTGTGTGTGAAAGCCTTTCCACACTGTGAACATTAATAAGGTTTCTTTCCATTGTGGATCATCTGATGTGTAACAAGATTACTCCTCACTGTGAAAGCCTTTCCACACTGTGTACATTCATATGGTTTTTCACCAATGTGGATTCTCTGATGTGAAGCAAGACTCACCCTGAGTGTGAAAGCCTTTTCACACTGTGTACATTCATAAGGTTTCTCTCCAGTGTGGATGTTCTGGTGTGCAGCAAAACTGCACCTGTGTCTAAAAGTCTTTGCACACTGTGTACATTCATAAGGTTTCTCTCCAGTGTGGATTCTCTGATGTCTAACAAGATTACCCCTCACTGTGAAAGCCTTTCCACATTCTTTACATTGATGAGGTCTCTCTCCAGAGTGGATTATTTGATATGAATCAAACTCAGAATTCTGACTTAAAGGTCTTTCCCCTTTATTACATTTCTACATGTTTACTTTTGGGATGTCTTGTGAGGTCTAAACTCAAGCCATAGGCGATTCTCCCTGTTATCCTGATACATGGACATTTCAGGAGGCTTTTCATGAGACTGATTAAATCCTACTTTTTCAGGAAAGCATTTGCTGTATTCACTATCCAGACCGCAGTCATATTCTGAGGTCAATTTCACATACTGATTTAGGATTGAATGTTGGCTGAATTTCTCTGCTACTTCATCAAATTCACAGTCACTCTTTGGATTTTTATTTACCTTTATATTAGAGTCACAGATTTCTCTCAAAATGAAGTCACAGGGACCCTTATTCATGACTCCTGGAGGGCCAGATCCCTCCACAGAAAAGTGCAGCTTTGTAGACATATCCTTTTCTTCAAAGTTAGTCTCTGCCTCTACAAAGAGTAGATTTTGCACATTCTCCAGCGTGACCTCCCTGTACAACTATTTCTGAGAAGGGTCCAACAGGCACCACTCCTCCTGGGTGAAGTCCATAGCCACATCCTTGAATGTTATTGACTCCCCAAACTCTTCACCTTGAAGAGTATCAGAGCCAGCTGTGGAGACTAGTCCATCAGAGCCCAATGGAATACTGACAAAGGCATTTTGTGTCTGAAGTGAGAATCATGTTGGAAGAGTAAAGACTGGAGAAGTGTCTCACTCTGAAATGCTTTTCCCTTTGGAATTAGGGAGAGGGTATGTGCACTCTGAGGGAGGTAGAAGATTCTGGGATGGGGGCCTCTCCATCTGGGTGGCCATTCCCTCTGGTTCTAAGGTCTGTGCTTGGCCCAGACCGTGGTCCTTCATGGGGTTGGAGCCCCAAGGTGGAGAGACTTCCTCTTTGTGCACCCCGACTCCTAGGCTCAGTTACCCGCAACTGGTCCATCCGGGTCTTCTTGCTACCCGGGAGTTAGAGAGGAGAAACTCTCCACTGCTGAAGCCTCACTGACTCCCTCCCCTCCCCATCTCAAGGAAGAAAATCCCCCAAAATCTGTAGTTTTATTTTTTACATTTAATTTTTATTTTTTTCTCACATGTCAACAAAAATTTTTAACATTCAATTAAAAAAAAATTTGAGTTCCAAATGTTTTCCTCCCCTCCTTTTTTCCTTCTTTTAGAAGGCAAGCAATTTGATATAAATTATACATTTGAAGTCATGAAAACATTTCCATGTTAGCCATGTTACAAAAAAAAAACCACAGACCAAAAAACCCCAAAGTTTAAAAAGTATGCTTCAATCTGCATTCAGACTCCATCAGTTCTTCCTCTGGAGGTGAATAGCATTTTTCATCATGAATTCCTTCAGAATAAGTTTGGATCTTTGTATTACTGAGAATAGCTAAATAATTCATAGGTTATTATCATACAATATTGCTTTTACAGTTTACTATGTTCGAGTTCTGCTCATTTCACTTTGCATGAGTTCATGTAAGTCCTCCCAGGTTTTTTCTCTGAAAGCATCTTGCTCATCATTTCTTATAGCACAATTATATTCCATCACAATCATAGCCATTCCCCCAAATGATGGGCATCCCTTCAATTTCTAGCTCTTTATCACCACAAATAGTTTTTGTACATACATATCCTTTTATTTTTTCTTTGATCTCTTTGGAGTCCAGAGCCTGGACAATGGATATGAACAGTTTTATAGCTCTTTGGCTATAGTTCCAAAGTTTCTTGGCCCTTGGCTTTTTTGAGATAACTGTGACTGTACTTTACTTTTTCTGTCATATTACACACCACATCCTTCTCCATACTCTGTGATCCAATGGCACTCTTAAATGGCACCTCCTCATTCTGCCTTTTTATTGGCTCTTCCTTCTTATTTCACCCTCCTGGCTTGGTTAACCCTTGAAGAGGTTGTGCTCTGAATTAAGATTCATGCTATATCTCTGGAGGCACCCACACATAGCTGACATTAAGCAAATGTGCCTGTAGCTTGTTATTTTGCCAAGATTTCTATTGGCAGTTTGTTAAGTTATTCCTAAGGAATAAAATCTAGTTGTCATCAAAATAGGAGAGCCAGCATTTCTTTCATCATTAGTGAAAAGTGAGCTGCTAGGTACATTTTTGTCCTAAGGCTCCTTGCCAGATCTAACTCTTCTTTAGATGTGATCTGGGAAGAGGACAGATGGTGAGTTCCAGTTCTTTGCTTCCAGGAACACAATCATCTTTTTTTATTAGATAAAATTCACCTACAAATTTTTTATTGTTTCCCCTAATATGCAGAGAATGTTCAGGAAAACAAAATCAGTGTTTTACTACATAATGGACTTTCACTTTTCTTTAGGGATTAGATTAACTGGCTTTTCTCATTTTGATTAGCTAATTTCCTGACCACTTCCTCCCCTTACCTTTCCATTCCAGATTCTGGAATAACTGAACTTGATTGGCTTCAATGTGCTTGGCTTGTGTCCTTTGTTGAGCTCATGTGTTGCCATTTAGATTAATTAGCATGCAAGAATTTTAGTTGTTGGGGGTGTGAAGCAATATTTAAGATCCTACTAACCTTGGGCTCCCGGAGGAATCCAAGTGAAGGGAGAATTTCATTTCTTATTAATATAATGCAAGGTGACAGAGAGAATTACAGCTATAAAATTGCAAATTATAAATTGAAAATTAGGCTTCATCAATTGGAAAAGAGACTGGTGGTAAGTAATCTTGAGCCCCCACCCTGGAATGCCTCCTGTCTATCATTTATGGGTCCAAATTTGAATGTCCACCAAAGTAAATTTTCACTGGCTTTAGTATACAAGTGAATGATTTTTTTCCCCTCAAGGTAGAATGGAGGCTATTTTTAAAGAGGACATCAAACCTAAAAGCAGATAGCCCATTGTTGGGTGAGCAAGTCTGACAAGAATGTAACTTTGGTTTTTAGACTTGTGTTGGTAGATTATTTGACATGATTTGTCTGGGTGAACTGAAATGTTGTTCTATGTTTAGAAAATGGAAGTGTCTTAACACTTATTAAAGCCTTGTTGTGATTTGTTCTTCCAATTTGCCACAATAAACATGCATCCCATAAAAAATTAGAATGAGTATATTTAACAACTAGGAATCTTTCTGTGTTCACCTCTGTTTTGTAGGGATACTTTCATATAAAGCCTCATAAGTCTGCAGTTTTTGCTTCCATTTAGAATAGGTGATTATTATGTGTGCCACCAAATCACTGACTTTCTAAATAATTCTACAGTCTCCCTGATTAGGCACACTCTCAGGTTTGTTGGGGAAGTATAACATAGTGGCTGACGCTGGAACCAGGAAGATTTGAGTTCAAGTTCAGCCTATAATTCATAGTGATTGTGTAACCCTATTCACATCTCTTGTGAGCCTCTCAGTGACCTAGTCAACACTCTAAGATTAAAATTTAGATCTATATTATTAAAGGAAAGAATTCTCCAAACTGATGAAATCACATATGTAGACTAATCTTTCCACCAGTCCCCCATACAGCCCAAAGATACCAAAAGTCTTCTGCTTTGAAATGAAAGTATTTTGGTTGGTATTTTGCATTTTTTAAATTGTAATGTAATTACAATTAAATCTTTAAAGATTTATCTTTGAATTGTTGTGCATACTCCAAATTGTATGGTAACAATAGTATGGATGCTATTGCTATATGCCCTTCAGTTCCTGTGATGCCACTGAAGTGCACAGAGATTACCATGCTTTCCATTTTATATCTAGGAAAGAGTCTCCCCAGCTAGGATATAACTGTGTAAAGAAATTGAGTCCGGGGAGGGATTGATAACTAACTAATCTATTAATTTGAATTTGGCCTGAGAAACAGAAGCTCTGGATTTGAAAGCTGGCTCTGGCACTATCAAGCTGTGTGATGTTGGGCAAGTCATTCATTGTTCTTTGATTGACTAGAAGGATGACCTATAAAAGAAAATCACTCAGATTTACAGATCCTGGAATTATTCTCCATTCTGAGCTCTCCCTTACTCTCAGTATACAGTTAGTTGCTGGAATCTTATCAATTTTACCTCCCCATCTCTCCCATTTATCCCCATCTTCCTCTTGTCTTTCTGAAATCCATTTAGGAAGAGGGATTGATTTCATGGAGCAATATAGTGAGTTCTGGATTGGATATGTTGAGTTTGAGATGTCTAAAGGACATCCAGGTGGAACTCTCCAACAGTCAATAAATAGAGATGCAGGGGAGAGAGGAGGGTTGTAGATTAAGGAAGCCCTATGTATGTAGGATGCAACCAGGTGACACAGTGGATAGAATACCAGTCCTGAAGTCGGGAAGACTCATCTTTGCAAGTTTAAACTTAGCCTTCCACCCTTATGTGCTCCATGAATCATTTAGCTGCATAAATCAATTAATTCTGCCTTGATTTCCTCATCTGCAAAATGAGTTAGAGAAAGAAATGACAAAGTACTCCAATATCTTTGCCAAGAAGACACCAAATGGGGTCATAAAGAATCAGACATGACTGAAATAACTGAACAACAAATTGTAGGTAGGGAGGATCATTTGAGTTCACTTATCCAGAAATAAATGAGACCTCTTATGTTGTTGCCAGCAGCAGTGGTTTCAGCAGCAATATTTATGAAATGCCTAAATAATTGTGGTACTATGAGTAATCAACCTAAACAAAAGTCACCATCATTATTGAGTCTCCATAAGATGCTTGCCCTATGTATCCCCCATTAGATGGTAAACTCCTTGAGCCCCAAAACTGTCTTTTGCTTCTTTTTGTACCCTTATTGTTTGGCACAATGCCTGGCACATGGTAGACAATGAATAAATTTTAATTGACTGACTGCTAGGTTGCCTTGCTCTCTAAAAATTTAATCCAAGAGTGCAGAACTACTGACAGGAGTATGAAGGCTATATAGATAGCTGAGCAGACAAGAAAACAAATATTTAAGTTTAATACTGTATTTGCCTTTTGTACAAAGAAAGAGATTAAGTGCCTTATGTTGTGATGAATGAAAAGGGAGTTCCTGCATTTTTAGACAGGGTAGGTCACCTTCCAATTAAGAGAAGTTTCAGTCATTGTAGAATGGAACATATGATTCAGAGCTGGAGAAGTCTTTGTGAAATAAATGGACGCTAAGCAATCTACCCTTTCCTTTCATCACCAACATCTGAAGGAAACACCAATGTATGACTGCAGAAACTCCCATAGAAACATGTATCCTGTGGGTTCTGCTTTGGACGCTGGCATTTACTCAAAATACACAATAGACTAATCAGGGGCAATTGAGTGACATTGTGGATAGAGTACTGGGTTTGGAGTCAAGAAGAGCCAAGTTCAAATCCTCCTTTTTTAGAAGCAATGAATGAAGGACTGTCCACACTGTCACCAGGCAGGAAAATGGTATATTTATGTGGCTTGGGTCAGAGATTTATTGGGATCTCACCAGACAGCAGAGAGCCGAAGGTGGTCTTGTTAGGAAGATAAAGAGGTAGGAGTGG
This sequence comes from Gracilinanus agilis, assembly GCF_016433145.1. Classification (NCBI taxonomy): domain Eukaryota; kingdom Metazoa; phylum Chordata; class Mammalia; order Didelphimorphia; family Didelphidae; genus Gracilinanus; species Gracilinanus agilis. The sequence goes on from NC_058133.1 coordinate 138,669,736, forward strand.
TAACTGTGCATGGCATTGGAAGAAGGTATTTTTTGTTTGTTTTTGCAAAAGGATGTTTGCTTTCCTGCAATTACTCTATGACTTCGCTCACCATCCCTGTGACTTTATCCTTTTTTGGCTTCCATTCATCCAGTTGAATTGTGTCCCTCTATTAGAATATAAGCTCCTTGAGGATAGGGATCATCACTCTTTTGTATTTATATCTCCTACACTTCACCTAGAGCAGTGCCTGAGAATAGCATTCATTAAAGACACATTTTTTTATTCATTGATTCATTCCTTTAACCAAGTCCTACCACAAAGGTACAAAACATCATTATAATTTTATATGACAATATGCTCATAATTCCTATGAAACTCCCTGCCCTATGTATTGCTATTATTATGTAAAAATGTTTTTTTTTGTAGAATCACTTATAACATTACTAGCTCCAATCTTCTTTTCCATGTTTCATGTACAGTGCTTCTTTCCATATAAGGTAGGATGAAACAGCTGAACTAGTTTTTTTTTTGCTCTGCTCACAGAAGATACTTCATCTCCTATCTCTGAGCCTTTTCCCAGGCTATATCTCTTCTTCACCCCTTCTTCCATTCCTAGAATTTAACTCTCTTTTCTCTTCTACTCCTTGGAATCCTTTAAAGCACATCTTTTTCATGAGGTCTTACCTGATTCTTCCATCCATTGGTGCCTCCCATTCCCAATAGCCTTAGGTTTCTTTTGTATATATTTTATTCATGTTATGTCATTGACAGTATAAACTCCTTGATGATGGGGATGCTTTTGTTTTTGTTGTTGAATCCGCATTTCCTAACACAGAGCCTAGGATATCATAGATGTGTAATGAATGTTTGTTGATTGATTGACTAGGCAGGATATGGCTCTATCTTTATTTCCTGGATCTTTTCATAAAACCTAGTGACAGATTGGTTACCTCCAACTTAGGCCCAAAGAGATAGATGAAAACATTGACTTAAAAAAATCAAATACATAAAAACATGAATCATAATGATTATTACCTTGAAAATCTATTAATTTTAATGAGCAAATGCTTCCTTTCAGCTCACGTTCTCACTCCTGTTTCTTTCTCAGATGCATGCACTCCTCTTGTAAAGTGACAGAATTTCTATTTAGTTATCTCAGTGCTCTGCTTGTAAGTTCTCTTTTGAGGAGGACCTGAATTAATAAGCTCAAAGTAAAGAAACTTAATCTATTGTTGTTGTTTTTCTGCTGCTATTTGTATTGCAATTGTCTAATTAAATACAAGCTGAAAAAGTCAACGTTGGCCCTGTTGCTTTTTTGCCAAATCTTGTTTGGTTTCCAATGACAGTAGACTGAAGATCCAATTGTCTTTATTTCCAAGTTCAGAGTGATACAGATGGATGAAGATTAGAGTTGCCATGTAGTGAATATGCATAAACCTATAAAGCAGAAGAATAAATTGGTTAAAAGGCAGTTGAATTCCATTCTGTCCTATGAATGTTTAGCAGCGTTATGAAGACATGAGCATATTGTCATACTTCAATGAACTCCAGCCTCACCACTTGGTATCCTTAATTATTTTCAAGGTCATTTCTTTTTCAGAAACCAGGCCAAGCTGGGGAATGTCAAGCAGTCTGTAAGTGTAGAATAGGTTCCTGGTTCTCATTGTCATTTTATCTTTCTATAAAATACCGTTTTTGTCTCTCCTGACTGTTATCAGTTAGAAAGCTTGAAAATCAGAATACTTTGTAATTTAGAAATATTAAAATCATTATCTGTCCTCTAACCAGAAGTCCTCCAAAGGTATTTTCAAAGTAGAATGAATAATAAAAATGACACAGTCTGAAAACATGGACTTTTAAAGCTTCATGTTAATAATACTGATGAGGGTTTTATGCAATAGGTAGCTAAAAATAAGATAACTATAATCGAGGCACACAGTAGAAGTAATTATGTGTGCAGCTCCTAGGTCACTTAGTAGAGATACTGAATGACTGTTTTGGATTCCACCATTTTAGCTGAAGAGTTCTATTTCTTACATATCTCAAATCACAATGGCTATGGTGGTCTTCCAGCTGCGTTTATAATTAAATTACATAAGTCAAACCATACCATTATGGGGTACTAGAGGTATAGGAATATAATATAGGTCAATACTTTTTTTTCAAGTCTTGTTGAGAGGCAGCATGATATTGTGAGTAGATTCAGGAAGATCGTCATTCAGTCATCCCTTTGACCCATCCTAAATATATGACTCACTCTATGTCATTTCACCTCTTAAGGCTCTAGGCAACTCTCAAAGAATAAAAGTTTATCTATTTCTCTCTCTCTTTTTCTCTCTCTCTCTTTCTCTCTCTCTCTCTCCATCCATCCATCCATCCATCCATCCATCCACCTATCTATCTATTCACCTATCTATCTATCTATCTATCTATCTATCTATCTATCTATCTATCTCTCCATTCACCTGTCTATCCATCCATCCATCCGTCCGTCTGTCTGTCTGTCTCTCTGTCTGTCTATCTATCTATCTATCTATCTATCTATCTATCTATCTATCTATCTATCTATCTGTCTGTCTGTCTGTCTGTCTGTCTCTCTGTGTGTCTATATGTGTATATGTATGTGTATGTATAATAGTATTACTAGAGAGTTAAGATAAAATTGTAAGTTGAGAGGAAAAGTGAATAAATCACATTACAACTTAAAGACTTAGTACAATTTTAACATTCCTTGCTGATATATTTTAGGGGTAATAGTAATTCTTAACCAGGCATTTTCATATGCCAACAAATAAATTTAACTCACCTTTAGGAACTTTCTGCCAAACCTTGGCATTTGAAAAGTGCCAGTTTTTTTTCTAGTGGACCAAACATCTTGACATCATTAGGGTTGTATAGATCACACAAAGAGAAAATGTAGGTCTTTATAGTTAATAAATATAAAATCAGCGATTAACTTAGAAATAAGATTAGATTAGCCATGCCATTGGAGTGCTGAGAGTGAGCTGATAGAACAAATGTACAAAAGTAATGCTAGATTTCAGCTCTCAAACTTTGATTTCATTAACTTAATATATTTGATTAGCTCGAATTTCATGACTATGGCCCAGTCAGTCCCTGATTAGAACTCCAGATAATACTTCTGGCAGAATGTGTCCTGCAGCTGCTAGATGAATGGAAAGGTCACTTGGAGTGAGGTTACCTGGGTTCATGCCTTTGTGCTGCTCCTTAATAACTGTGTGCCATTAGATAAGTCACTAACCTTCCTTCATAGATGAGAGTTTCATAGATGGGAGATTTACAGCTTGGAAAGGACCTCAGAGGTCATCTAGCTCAACCACTTCATTTTACAGATGAAGAAGCTAAGAGACCCATGGAGGTTCAGTGATTGGCCCAAGGGCACACAGGTTCCCTGACTCCAACTTCAGCATTCTTTCCGTGGCACCACTCTCATCTATAAAACATAGCTAATGGTACTTGCTAGTCCTTGCTACTTCACAGAGTGGAGGCCAGAGAACTTAATACATTTTCTTAAATTGAGTTGTTGTGTTAGTTAAAGGCAGATTAATTTCAGTATTCAGAGCGTTTACTCTAAAGTTATTCTCTAGTGCAGTTGATGTGCTTAAGAATTTTCTCTTCCAAACTGTCAATTTTCTCATGTTCTTGCTCACTATTTCTTCTCTATAGTTTCACCTGGTTGTTTCCTGCAACTCATAAAATGGAGAAACATTGTTATTTGGGAGGATATGTCTATCTACCCTCCTTTGCCCTTTATAAGTGTAAGATCCTTGAGGGCAATAACTGTCTTTTTCCTCTCTCTGTATCCTCTTCATCACTTAGCACAGTGCCTGGCACATTGCAGGCACTTAATAAATGTTTATTGATTGATTGAACTCACAACAGATGTTTTTGATTGTTTGCTGTCTGCAAGGTATTATTTTAAGTACTTCTAGGAATGCTAAGATTATTAAGATACAATTCCTGTACAATTCCTTAAAGGGTTTATAGTTTAGTATGAGATAAATATAGGGTTCTAGGTTCTGCAGTGGATAAAGCACCAAACCTGGAATCAGAAAGACCTGAGTTCAAATGTGGTCCTAGACACTAGTTATGATCTTGGGCAAATCACTTAATCCTGTTTGCCTCAGTTTCCTTATCTATAAAATGAGCTGGAGAAAGAAATGGCAAACCACTCCTGTGTCTTTGCCAAGAAAATCCCAAATGGGGTCATAAATATTCAGACATGGCTGAAACAACTGAACAATGACAACAAATGAGATAATTATAGCAATCGCATATCCAGAATTTTCAGGACAATACTGGTTTCAAGAAAAGAAAGTACACATATTCTGTTTTTCATTTTTAAATTGATGCCTTTTATTAACATAGTAACCATTTCCAGATATTCTTCTTGGCTCTTTGAACCCTTTGGTAACAAATAAAAACAATTAAGCATACCCAAGCAACCGAATCTGATAACACATTGTATATTCCACCCCAGTAGTTACTACATTTTTCTACCAAGAGATGGAATGTTTGTTGCATGCTCTGTTCTCTGGAAGCAAAATTGTTCATTGCAGTTGAATGGAGTTTCAGCTGCCTTTGAGGGATGTTTTCATTTACCTCATTGTTGTCATTGTGTATGCTCTATTCTTGGTTCTGCTTTCTTTGCCCTTTATCATTTCTTTGCTACTAGAAAAACAAACCCCAGATCTAAGCACAGAATAAGTTCTGAGTGACCCAGACAGATTCCAGCAAAGGTTAAAAACAATTTTCTGTTGGTAGCCCTGTCAGATCTTGCATCTCTCTGAATTCTTTATATTCATCTTTTCTTTTAGCATAATAATATTAGATTGCATTCATATAACATAATTTGTTCAGCCATTCCCAGTTGATGGGCATCCACTTTATTTCTAATTGTTTGCTATCACAAAGAATGCTGCTATGAATATTTTGTACTAGAAAGTACCCTTTAAAAATGGACAGATTCCATTTTTGTATTAAATATATTTTCAGATGTAGCTTTCCTAGAAAAGCATCACTGATAAAGAGCAAAAGAGAAGGGAAAAAATTAGCAAAACTAATGTCACTGAAAAATCCTTATATCCTATATAGTATCCTTCATACCCATAGCTCTCCAGTGCTGTAAAGAAGCAGAAGAAGGTGATGATTGCTGTGTCTTCTTTGGGGCTAAGCTTGGTTATTATAATTTCTCAGCATTTAGTTTCTGTTGTATTGCTGTTTTTCATCACATTTACATTGCTGTTTGAGTATATTGTTTTCCCATTTTGGCTTACTTCTCTTTGTTTAATTAATACAGTCTTCCTGTACTTCTCTTTATTCATCATAGTCATTATTTCTTATAGCATAGAAATATTCCATTGTATTCATGTAACACAATCTGTTTATCCATGCCTCAACTGATAGATGTCAGCTTAATTTTCAGTTCTTTGTTATTAAAAAGTGCTGCTCTGATAATTTTGGTGTATACAAAGCCCTATTTTTTTGTCATTGATATATGCTTAGCTATGGAATCTCTGAGTAAAAAGTATAAATGCTTTGGCCACTTTCTTAGCTTAATTCCAAATGACCTTACGGAATGAATGGACCAGCTCCATTAATAGTTCAATAGTCCGCCCACCTTTCCACAACTCCACCAGCACTGAATACTCCCAACTTTTGGCATTTTTGCTAATATACTGGGTATAAGTTGAGGTCTCAGAGTGGGTTTGATCTTATAATTGGTAATTTTTTACATTCTTTCATATGGTTGTGGCAACTGTTTTCTTGAAGATTGTTAATATCCTTTGCTTGTTTGTTGGGGAGAGAATGTCCTTTCAATGATACTTTGACAAAATAATTTCTTTTGCTAGATTATATATATATACATATATATAATTTGGTTTGGAAAACATAGATATCACTGGAATAAGACATATACCTCCAAAACTTTAATATTGGTATAACAGAGCTGGAAATGAATTTAGCTATTAGTCTGACTCTCATTTAACTGTTGAGGGAACTGAAGGCTTTGGGAGGTTAAATGACTTGCTTTTGGTCATGTAGCTAGTAAGAGAAGAGCCCCAATTTGTAGCCAAGTCTCCTAATTCCTTGTCTAGTACTGAATTGCATGCCATTAGTCTGTCTTTTATGGTACAAATGCCATTCATAATTGTAATTTTAAAATGTAACCAATCCTTTAACATTTAAAACAAATGTGGATTTTGTAACTAACAGAAATCTTTCTAAGCCTTAGCTAGTGAATCAGTTAAATCACATTCTTTGAAGCCTAATTCTAAGTATAAGGTTTTGGAGTAGAACCTTTGGGATTTTTGTAATAGAGTTTGACCTGCATTTCAGTCTCTTAGAAAGGTTCAAACTATGAGTTTGGGAACTTTTTTCATAAAAACACCTAAGATTCTCCTTCAAGTAAACTCCTTCAAGGCAGGAAATATCTCAGAGGATCACGGATTTTAGAGCTAGAAGGGACCTTAGAGACCCTCAAGTCTCATCTTACAGATGAAAAAACTGAGATATAGAGAGCTTTAAGTCACTTGCCCAGGGTCACCTAACACATAACAAGGATCTGAGGTAGGATTTGAATTGTGCTCATCCTTATTCCAAGTCTAGCACACTATCTATTTTGCACATTTGAAAACAGCTAGACAATGCAGTGGATAGAACAATGCACTTTCTCCTTTTCACTCCTCCCTTTTAGTTTTCTTTATATTTTGTCAGTCCCATTTAGATTGTGAGCTCCTTAAGGGCAGGGACTTTCTTTTTTTCTGTATTGATCCCCAACTTCTTAACATGGTGCCTAGCACATAGTAGGCACTTAATAAATGCATATTGACTATTATCGACTAATGATTAAATCTCTGCCTCAGTTTCCTCAACTCTAAATTGAGGATCATAATAGCATCTACCTCTTAGAGTTATTGTGAGGATCAAATGTGGGAATAGTAATTCCTTAATAAATTGTTGCTCCCTTACATTCTCAATACCGAGCACTGTGCCTTACCCATGGTAGACACTTAGTAAATGCCTGTTGATGTTAGCGCAACTTTAGAATCCCTTTTTATCTTAGGTTTACTGGTGTCAGAGAGCTTTCTTCAGATGGCCATGACTAGGAGCAGCATAACAATAGTGTTATGGACTCTTTTCTATATCTATTCTGTTGGTTCCACTTTCTGAGCCTAAGCCATAAGACATATGCTATATTGTCATATTCATAGGACTCCTAAGACTTCACCCAATCACCCTCATGAGTAGAGAGAATGGTTGGATCTTGCCATTTTCCCAAAGATATAATATGGAGCTAAACCAATGGGGTTAAAGCCTTCAGGGTGGGTAGCCTTAATCTCCCTTGAAAACCACTCTTGCTGGCTGGCATCTGCCACCTGCTCTTCATCTGTGACCTAGCAATCCTACTCTTCCCATTTGATTTGCTTCAGGCATCCAAGTTGTCTCCTTTTCTCCCTGCAGCCCCAGTTTGCTTTCCTCTACAACCTCCATCCATTAATCTCTCATCTCATGACTTCCTTCCCACAGTACTTCAGTGCAGTCAATTTGTTCGAAGGGCATACAGCTACATGGAAAATAGAGTCCTTCCCCACATCTGCTCTGCCCATTATATCTTGGCCCATGATTCCTGAGAAATGTAATCATTTCCCTCCTTCCCTGGAACTATTAGAGAAATGTAAACAATTCCATCCAAGGTTGAAAACCATCTCTGATACCCATGAAGATGTAGATGTGTTTCTAAGGAAATACCACCAGGTGGCATTTGGCTGCTGAGGAACCTTCTTGGGAATATTCAAGCAGAGAAAGGCTGAAAATCTAGGGGTAAAGGGAATAAGGAACATCATACAAATGGATGACATCCTTTTTTTGTGAAGGGGGCTCTTTGGGGTTGTCTGGTGTGAATGTCTTGACATTTCAATATCATGTAGCATTAATGCTGACCAAAGATACAAGGGAATTTTCTCCTATCAAATCCCTGATACTCTAGTCGTTCATTGGAGAATACTACATTGCTGAGCTGTTCTTGGTGATTTTCTCTGGAGAAGGCTTTCATAGATAAAACACTATTGGGATAGAGACTGGCCTTCGAGTCCAGCAAACTCAGGCAAATACCAGCTCTGTCACTCTGGGCCAGTTACTCGATCTCTCAATGATCCATACAACTCTTCAAGACTAAATTGCAGAAAAAGTGGTAGAGGAAATCTTTTACTGGAGTTCCTCACACTCAGGAAGTAATAGATCTAGTTAAAAGTTTTCATAACTGACATTCATTTCATATTCATGGTCCTTCTGATGTACAGAAACTCCTTTTATTCATCTTGCCATAATAACGAGATGGCATATCTCTGCAGTTAGTATACTTTTATTAATTATTATTATTAATTAAATTGATAAATTTTATTTTATTTCTATTTTATAATTTATAATAAATGTATTTTATAAATTCCATAAGTAAAAATAAAATTAATAAACCAATTAAATAATTATTAATAATGATAGGAATTTATAATATCTATTATATACAGNACTGCTTCTTTTCTGAGTCCCAGGTGAACATCTCTCTCTCTCTTTTTTCTTTTGAAATGGCATATCTTGTAATCCTAGAAATAGCTAGGAAGATTCTCTCTCTCTCTCTCTCTCTCTCTCTCTCTCTCTCTCTCTCTCTCTCTCTCTTTCTCTCTCTCTCTCTCTCTCTCTCACACACACACACACACACACACTCTTTCTACAAGGAGAATTTATGGAAGCAGATAAGTAAGAGAGTCATCACAGGCAAGTTGTAAGACATCCTAGAGACATGTACTTATACAAACAGCTCATTGGTAAGGTCAGTGCCCCCAACAGGAGCTTGGTGTCCTGTGTTAGCAATAGCATCAAACTGGGGAAAAGGAGGAGGGGCAAGGAAGAATGATTAGTGTCTCATTAGGTGGCTTAAAATGCCTGAATTGAGATTCCTGTTGTCAGATATTGCTGAATGCAGTCATTTGATCTTGTTGATATGTGACTTTATACCTGAGGTAGTCTAGGTGTACTAAGTATTCAGAGAAGACTAGCACCTTTGGCATGAGACCTTGCTGAGCCTTTTTCAGAGCTATTTTCCTTCTTTAGTGTCCACCTGCCACCCAGTTCTCACTTGTAACTTCAAGAGGCTATAGCATACACAGAGACCATTCTCCAGAAGGTAACCTAGAGGCCTCAAACCCGTTGGTGAATTGGGGAGAGGACATATCTACCCCAGGAATGTGGTGACTTCCCCTGATGGAACAAAGGGGTAGATGAGAACAATTTGTTACAATTGTCAGTGAAGCTAGTGGGAGTAAGTGCTATAGAGTGCTTAGAGCGTGGTTAGACATTGAAGAAGGCAAGATCATCCACTGCATCCCAAGCCATCACCAGTCCTCTTGAGTTTTGTCTTGCCACTAGCCTTTGATGACTCTGGAAAAGAGAGCGAGGCCAACAACTTTATGTAACATTGTCTCAAATAAATCTAATTTATACTCGAGTCAAAAGACATCATCAGTGATGCAATTTTGGTCCTCTTTGAGTATAAAGGACAATAGCCAACCAACCAACCAATCAGTCTTGCTGATCCCATATGAGTTGGCATCTTCTGTGATTTCCTGTCCTTTAGCTGCCCTTGTGGCTTGCTCTGGGTTCACCATTCTGGGGGTCATATGATATATGGAATGTAGGAATATTGGCTCCCCAATTCTCATATGGATTGACTCTCCATCCCAATTCTGCCTCCTCTGGGGAAAGTTAATAGTTATAGAATTGCTAATTATAGAAATGGTTATGGACTTGTAATCTAAGTCCTCTGTAGCAGGGGGGAATTAAAAAATGTGTTAAATGAATCAAGTAGGGAGTAAGTACTTTATTCTCACATAGAAAATGGGATGCTAAGAAATAAAGAATCATACAATGATTAGAATTAAATCTAGTAACATCCCTTCTAGTACAATCTTGGGCAGCTAATATTTAAGCCTTATTTTTGTAAGACTGCAAATTAGCCATTTCACATTTCACCATTACTTCACATTGTCTTATCAAATGCCAAAATAGGATCTTTTGTACATGCCTGCTTTCTAATGACATTTTCTTTCCTGGTTTAAAGCCCAATCCTCTTTCTGATGCTGCCAATACAACCATTCTGATAGATTCTGATGTTATTACAGGTACTTATAGCCCTTGTAGAACCTTTCAGTATTCACTAAGTCAATGTTAGAAGAAAGGAAGCAGAATGGAGGGTTAACAGCAGCCAGGGGCCTCCTGAAAGAATAAAATGGTTAAGTCTACCCTCTATATAGAGAACATGGGCTTGGGTGGCCCACTAACACCATTATCTCAAGATAATAACTCCTTTTCTGTGGGCTGTTGGGTGGCACATTGAGTAGAGTGCTGGGCCTGGAGTCACGAAAACTCATATTCCTGAGTACAAATCTGGCCTTAGATATTTACTAAGTATGTGACTGTAGACATGTCACTTAACCCTATTTGCCTCAGTTTCCTCATCAGTAAAATGAGCTGGAGAAGGAAATTGCAAACCACCTCAGGAACATAAATTGTTGACCATGCCTGAAACTACTGATCAAAAACGTTGTCTGCAATTGGAGCCACCTTGTATCTTCTTAAAAGCTGTTTCTAGTGATTCCCAAAGTGGGCGCCATCGCCTCCTGGTGGGTGCTGCAGCGATCTAGGGGAGCGGTGGTGGCCACAGGTGCATTTATCTTTCCTATTAATTGCTATTAAATTAAAAAAAATTAATTTCCAGGAGGCTAAGTAATATTTTTTCTGGAAAGGGGGCGGTAGGCCAAAAAAGTTTGGGAACCACTGCAATAGACAAATAAGCTAGATTCTACCTCTCCTATCAAGTGTGGCATCCTGTATCATTGCCATTTCTAGCTTAGCAACAATTGCAGTGATGAAGTTAGGGATGTGATAAATTTGGCTAGAGTAACTATGAATGCTCCACAGAGAGTGAGGCCTTTTTATATTAGAATTTAGCTCAAACCCTTTTTAACTTTTGTTGCTGATTTGTAAACACCTCCCTTATGTGATTAATAGACAAGTCATATCCACTTTTAGAGACATGGATTGATCCAAATTAGTAAAAAATGATGTATCTATATAGTGATAAGTTCTTACTTTTGTACCTCTGGTACTATAGACAGATTATACCAAAGGCTCATCTCTGCATTAGGCTTTTCCTTCTAGTCATTGATGAACAAGTCTGGGGACCCACCATTCGAGGATTAATAAGACCATTAGGACACACACACACACACACACACACACACACACACACACACACACAGACACAGAACAAGGTTAGGGAAAAAAGAGGGAAAGAAAAGAAAAAATTTTGAAAGTTTTAAAGGTTTCAGAATCTGTCCAGTATTCCTTGGTTATGTTGTTATTTCAAATTCTTTACATTCAGTCTCCATCTGCCCTATTGGTTGTTTCCAAACAACTGCAGTAGCAACAACAGAAAATCAGCAGGTCATTTCAGATTAATCTTCTTTCTTTCCTTCTTTTTTTGACAGGATTACTAAGCTGGTAGATCAGGAGAATGCTGTAAATATAGCTTAGCTAGATTTTAGTAAAGCATTCAATAAAATGACTAATACCATTCTTATGGAAAAGATGGAGAGATGTGGCTTAAATTATTATAAATTAGATGGATTTGGAACTGGTTGAACGATTGGATGAAAGTATTGTCATTAATGATTTAATGTCACCTTCACAGGAGGTTTCCACTGGAGTGCCTCAGGGACATTTGCTGTTTAACATTTTTATTATTGACTTAGATAAAAGCATAGATAGGATGCTCATCACATTTCAGTTGAGACACAGCTGGGAAGAAAAGCTAACACCCTGGGTCTCTGTCAGGAACCAAAAAATATCTTGATAAACCAGAGCATTAGATTGAATAAATAAAACATAATTCAGTAGAACTATGTAAAGTTTTAAGTTGGGGTTCAAAAAATATGCTTTATACATGTAACATGGAAGAGTAGATATCATTTTGTCTCAAAAAAGATCTGGGGAGGAATTTAGTCCATTTTAAACCAAGTATAAGGCAGCAGCCTAAAAAGCTAATGCCTTATTGAGTGTAAAAATAAGGACTGTACTCTGTCTTGGTCAATTCACATAGAGAATATTTTGTGTAGTTCTGGGTACCACAGTTTAAGAACAGTGAAAATCTGGGAGAATATACAGAAGAGGGCACCCAGATTGATAAAGGACATTAAACTTAGTCATGTGAGGAGAGCTTGAAGGATCTGGGCATGTTTAGTTTGTAGAAAAGAAGGCTGGGAGGGGGGGGTTGGGATATGATAGTTTTCAATTATTTGAGGAGGGAAAAGGATTTTACTTGTTTTCTTGGACCTCAAAGGGGAGACTAAAAAGAGAATGGATAGTAGTTGCAAGGAGGCTAATTTAAGCTCGAAGTTGGGGAAAACTGAAATAATTTTTGGGCTGTCCAAAATGAATCAGGCTATTTAAGTAATTTTCCAACAGATAATCCTTGTATATTTCATCATAGAGATTCTTTGAATGATAGATTGAACCTGACATTTGCTGTTGTCCATTTTAATTCTGAATATTCTGTGACATCTACATATCACAAAGTATTGTGAATATGATCTGTTTGATCCTCACAAATAACACTATCAGTATTATTGCTTTCATCTTACACATAGGGAAACCAAGGCTCAGAAAAATTAAATAACGTGATTTGGTCATAAATATTGGAGGCAAGATTTGAACCTAAGTTCTACCAAATCCACAGAGAAGGGGTTTGCCACTACACCCTCATGCTTATGCTATTAAAAATTATCCTTACTTTTCTAATTCTCTCCCAATCTGCTTACCTCTCTACACATTGTACTAATATTCAACATCATTATTTTGTTCTTCTGGGAATATACTTTACCTTCCCCAGCTGCATACAATAGCTTTCTTTTCTTCTCCAGAAATAATGTACAAGCTCATTTGAGAGCTACATCTTAAATTAGAAGTTAGGAGTTTTTGAGGTAAAAAATATATACTATATTTCTCCATCTTTAGATATTGTTGGAATTTTTAACTCTCCTCTTCATCCTTTTTAGCCCCTGGGAAGCTCCATTTTCATGTTGGAATCTCATCCTCAACAATGGGCTATTCCATTTCTTCTCCCTTTCTACCCTGGGATGACCCTCTATATCAGTGGTTCCCAAACTTTTTTGGCCTACTGCCCCCTTTCCAGAAAAAATATTACTTAGCCCCCTGGAAATTAATTTTTTTTAAATTTTAATAGCAATTAATAGGAAAGATAAATGCACCTGTGGCCATCACCGCTCTCCTGGATTGCTGCAGCACCCACCAGGGGGAGGGGGCGCCCACTTTGGGAATCACTGCTCTATATACTCACTTTACACTTGACTCCATCCTTTGGTGTTCTGCCATACAGATGAAATTCTAATGCCACTTTACTTGTATGGACCTTAGACTTTATGATTTCACTGATTTTGGTTGTCAGACCTTTACTTTTGAGATTAGCATCATGGCCAAGCAGCCCAGCCAACCCGAGTATAAAGTATTCATGACAACTCCAGTTTTTAATCTCATATAATAATTTTTTTAGCTTTTTCCTTTGAAATTCGATCACTGATTTTAGTCACGTTAATAACATTGTTGTTATGGAACAAATTGCCTTTTACATCATTATTTTATTTTATTTTATTTTAAATTAAATTTAATTTAATTTTTAAACCCCTACCTTCCATCTTGGAGTCAATAACTGTGTATTGGCTCCAAGGCAGAAGAGTGGTAAGAGTAGGCAATGGAGGTCAGTGACTTGCCCAGGGTCACACAGCTGGGAAGTGTCTGAGGCCAGATTTGAACCTAGGACCTCCCATCTCTAGGCGTGGCTCTCAGTCCACTGAGCTACCCTGCTGCCCCTTACATCATTATTTTAGCTAGATTATGTTTTCCTAGAAACAATTGATGTTGTTGGCCAATTTATGGAAGTACCACATTGCCTGTGGGAATTTTGTGGAATTCCTTTTTGCTCCTAATATCCATCAGTGGTCAGACTGCTTCTAGAATTATGTGCTTAGTCCTGGTCTCATCAGCTTTGAAGGGAGGAAGGTGATGAATTTGGAAATGAGATTAGGGAGACATTTAAAGACTGAAACATCAGAGTTAAGAGGATTGATTGCAGGACTTGAAGTTGTCTCTTCAGGAGAAGGGAAGGGTGAGGGAGAATTAACTGATGATATTTCTATAGGAAAGTGAGACATTATCTAAAGGAGGTAATTAGTTATTTGTCAGAAGGTGCCTATATTCAGCTGTTGCCATGGAGAACAAGGAGGGCAGCAGAGGGGTGAGGTCTTCATCTGAAAGGACTTAAGAAGAAAATGAAGAGTGGAGGCAACTACACAGAATAAAAAAAAAAAACCATGCTGAAAGCCAGAGACCAAATCAGTGCAACAAATGGAGATGATTGTCCAGCTCAATACTCGATTGCCTCCCTGGTTCCAGGCCATGACAGCCTGAACCCTGAAACTCATCTCTTACTTGTCCTATTTCACACCTTTTTGTAATTTTTAGGTTTCTTAGATTCAATGATTATTTTGGAAATGGAAGGAATTTAAAGATCTTCTAGTCTAACTCCCTTTGGTACAGAAGGGTTTAGTGGCTTACCCAGGACAATAGTACTAGCTAGCAGAGATGTGAATTGAATTCAGGTCCTCTGAATCTAAAAAATCATTTCCACTGAGAAAAGATGGAAGTACTGTCGTGATCTATGAGGAAATTTAGGATAGCTTAAGGAAGACTTTGCTGACATAGAGATATAAACATGAAAATAGGTAACTCTATGGCAGTGTAGAATTTCCTCCTAGCATTCCTTGAAAGTAAGATTACTGTGATTAAAATTGGGATTAAAAACAGAATAGCTATAATGCTCCTGCATGAATTCAGTGCCTGTATAACATTACTTTTCCTATCAACCAGTGACACTATTTTAAGTAAGTCAAGACAAAGTGTAAAGAGGATCTATGCTTTCATTTATGCCAATATGGTATACAAAAATCCAGTAAAACGTGAACTCCTTGTTGGCAAGGGCTATCTTATTTGCGAATGTGTGTATTCAGCACCAAGGACAGTGCTAGACAGTGCTTCATAAAAGCTTGCTGACTAATTTTTTTTCCCTTCAAGCTAGAAAAAACATAATAATGTTCTTTATTTTCCAAGAACTCCTATGGTACTTCATTAGCACATAATGTCATCTTTCCCCCTCTGCAACAACTATTTGTTCAGGGCTTACTTTAAATAGAATGATGAATGCAAAGTTTAGATAAAAAAGATTCCTTCTATGAACCTTATGATATATAAACAGCTATGTCTCAGATAATCAAATAGATTTCTCATACATTTAGTAGATGCCTTCAGTGGTAGAGATCACATCCATGTCTACTATTCCTTATAATTAGATCTTTGGATTTTTCATCCAAGATCCATTCAACACATTGGTAGCCTTCCTTGCTTTCTTCTGACATCATATGTATACCAGTAGAGTCCTTTGACTGTTCACTTTTTATCCTCCACTTTTTCTACATAACTAGTCTATCTCTTCTTATTTAAAAAATTTTTAAAATTTTTATTTGTTTTATTCAGCCAACATCCTTCTACCCCAAATGAAACCCTCCCCACCAATTGAGAAAAGAAAAAACAAAACCCATTACAAACATGTGTAATCAATCAAATGTCCACACTGGCCATGTCCAAAAAAAAATTATAACTTTCTGCTTTATGAGGCCTTTACTTGTCTATCAGTAAATTTATGCTAGGTTTTCTTATTAGTTCTCTAGAATCTTCGTTGGTCACTATGCTAATAAATTTTTGCACAATAATATTTCATCGCATTTATATATCATAACTTGTTTGTCCATTCTCCAATTTATAGCTCTCATATTCCTATTCTTTTCCACTTCAAAAGGCTCTTTAAGTATTTTTGCATATCCTTAGAGTTTATTTTGCCTAAGACTCCTTCTAATGCTTCTACCTCACCTTCTGCTGTTTCTCTCCTGTTTCCCTTTTGACTGAAATGTATTTCTGTACCCAACTCCATGTATCTATGTAGTCTTCCTTCTTTTGACCAGTTCAGATGAGAGTCAGATTGTCATACCAGTCACTCTTTTCTTCCTTTCCTCCTTATTTGTATGGATGTCTTCTTGTACTATAGGCAGTTAGATGGCTCAGTGAAAAGAATGCTGGGCTGAAGTCAGGAAGATCTGAGTTCAAAACTTATCTTAGACACTGACCTTGGGCAAGTGACTTAACCTCTGTTTGCCTTAATCCACTGGAGAAGGAAATGACAAATCGCTCCGGGATCTTTCCCAAGAAAACTCCATGGACAGTATGATCCTCGTAGTTATGAAGAATTGGACAGGGCTGAACAATAACAACTATTTGTGCACTCTGATTACTTGAGATAATTTTCTCTAACCTTCCTTTCCCTTTCATTTCAAAGTATTCCTCTTCCTCTCTCTTTCCATTTTTACTTAAAATCATCAAGATATAACACAACCCCTAGGTAGTCAATTGGACTCCTTTTGTGAACCCTGATAATGGTAGGGTTCAGAAGAGACACATGTTTCAGCTCCCCTGATTTGGAAGCAAGTAGTTTATCCTTGTTTAATGCTTTATCATTGTTCATTCATATTTACCTTTTTATGTTGCACTTCATGCCTCTGTTTGAACTTCAAAGTTTCTCCACAGCTCTGTTCTTTTCATCAGTAATGCTTGGAAGTTCTATTTTTCATTAATAACCCCTATTCTTGGCCTTTTAAAATATTGTGTTCTATGTTTTCCACTATTATGTAGTGGTGGCTGCTAAGTCATGTATGATCCTGACTGTAGTTCTTCAGTACTTAAATTTTTTCTGGCAGCTTGTATTATTTTTCTTTTTTTTTTAATCTGGAAGCTCTGGATTTTAGCTATGATATTCCTAGGAGTTTTCATTTTGGGTTTCTTTTAGGAGGTGACTAGTATATTCTTTCCATTTCTACTTTGGCCTCTGGTTCTAAGAGATCTGGGCACTTTTCTTTGAAGAATTTTTGAAATGTTTTTTTGTTTGGAGAAGGAGCATGGCATTCAGATAGCCAATGACTTTTATGTTCTTTCACCACCTTTTTTTCAGGTAAGTTGTTTTTAGTATTCCCCGCTATTTTTAAGCCTTTTGACATTATTTTAATATTTCTTGTTGCCTCATGCTTTCATTGGCTTCCATTTAGTTTATTCTCATTTTCAAGGAGTTTGTTACTTGCTCAAGGTTTTGTGTCTCTTGTGTGAAGCTGTTAATTTCCTTTCCAATGCTTTCTTCCATGGGACTTATTTCTTTTCCAGTGTTTTCCTCAAACCCTCATATTCCACTTGTAAGTACAGCAAAACATTTTAAAACTCTTGCTTCACCTTTCCAGGAATTCTAGTTGAATTGGTGTCCAAGCTAAATTTTACTCTGAGGCTTTGCTCCTTGATATTTTGGAATCATTCTCTTCTTCTGTATTTGTGTCTTAAGCATCTGTGCCACTATATACATCATTGTGGTGGTATTTTTTCTTTTTAAATTTGTTTTTTGTTACATTAAAATACCCAGTTAACTCACTCTCTCTCTTCCCTTCCATCTAGTAGAGAAAGCATCAGTTGGCAAAGAGGTATGTTTACACATAAAGCTATATTTTATTTCTATTTAGTTCTTTCTCTGGAGGTGGGTATTTTAAACAACCTCATTCTTCTGTCCTACTTTTTGTATTTAAGCTTAATTTTTGGCTGTGCTCAGAGAAACTTCTGGAGAGTAATTATGGGCTGATCATGTTGCTTCTTTCTTGGCAGGGGGAGGATATCGAGTGCTGTGATATGATAATATTTTAGGGCCAGGCTAAGGGCTTGCAAGCTTTCATTGCTTCCAAAATAGTGTAATCCAGAGCAAAGTCTGTTTATTGTCCTGCTGATATGAGATCCACAAGTTACTGACCTTCTAGTGTGCACCTTTCCCCATTGCAGTGCCCAGGATGGGTGGGAAGTAGTGAGGGCAGTGGCTTGGTCTGGGTCTGATGGTATCATTGTATGGATTTGAGACCTCCTCTTGCTCTGGTTCACAGCCTCTCCTTGGGTATGGCAGTTTTGACATATTTCTATATGTGGTATGGTCTTGATCAGACCCATCCCCAGTGTCCACAGACTTCCCTATCCATTTTTGCAGAGCTTGGCTGGACAAATGCCTCACTCTGCCTTTTTTGTTTAACCCCAGCAAGATTCTAGATCAGTTTGGATCTGTTCTTGATCTGTCTTGCTTCAAATGAAACTTGAAAAGTATGTTGATGACGTATCACAGTATGGAGGAAAAGTAAAGGGCATGGAGTCCAAAGATACGAAGGATCAAATCTTGGCTTCAATATTTATTAGTCCATAAGACCTTCAGCAACTTATTCAACCTACCTGAACCTTGGTTTTTTCTCATCTATCAAATGAGAATAATAATACTTGTTCTGTACACTACCATCTGTGCCCCTGGCCAGGTCATTTAGAGGAAAGTGCCTCCTAAGAACCTCCAAGCATCATACAAAGGTGTTCTATTATTGTTCGCCTTTCACATAGACTTGCCTTTTGTCCCCATGGAAAATGCTCCATGTTCTTTCCTCATATATTTTTCAATGGCTTCGCTTCATGTCAAAACGTGCTATTTTACATGTCAAGATGATTTTCTTCCCTTACTGTGTGTTTCAATGGATGCCAGTTGATGGAATGGATTTTTTTTTGTGTCAGACGCATCAATTACAAACCAGCAAAACTGTTTCATTTTTCACCAAGGAGGGGAAAAAAGAAAAAGGTAACAAGGGAATAATGTGTCTATTTTTACCTTAAAGTAGCAGCATTGAAGAGAGATGTCTTCACTTAGAAATCAGTCATACACTCAATTGCAGACCAGCTCAGGCTTTAATAATTCATGCCGGAATGTGTTGCCCATGTACCAATGCTCTTTGGCTTGTTACTTATTTAGAGGGCTGTTTACCTCTCCGGGTGCACCTGTACCTTCCCATTCATGTTGTTGTGTGGTTCCAGTGGAGAATAAAGCCCATTAGCTAGAATAATTTTATCATCTCAGCTTCCTCCAATCTTCAGCCCAGGGGAAATTCATTGGCAACATCTCACTTTATATAGTACATCTTTCATCTGAACCAAAGATCCCAATCCTTAATGCATTAATCAGAGACATGTGTTCCTGGGAAACTTAAGGATTTGGAGGCCCATAATATATGAGCAGATTTTTTTGCAGCTTTACAAAGCCTTTCCACTAGGGCTCCGTATAATTGTGATAGGCTCTTGTGTAATTAAAAACAATGATGACAGGGTAGCAGAATATAGA
The DNA here is from genome assembly GCF_016433145.1 of Gracilinanus agilis. NCBI lineage: Eukaryota > Metazoa > Chordata > Mammalia > Didelphimorphia > Didelphidae > Gracilinanus > Gracilinanus agilis. Next base: position 138,689,153 of record NC_058133.1, read on the forward strand.
TGACAAGCAGCGAGACATAGGGGCAGATGGCCAGGTTTATTGCTGTGGCAAAGTGAACATCCCATCCCTTTAAGGGGATTCTGTAGTCAATAGCCTAATTTAGTATGCACCAAGCTGTAACTTCTCCATCTTGAAAGAGGCCTCTGAGTGCAGGAAGGGGCATGATGGCAGACATCCACCTGAGGGATGCTGCTTGCTACCTATGAATTCAACCAACAAATGCACAAAAGGAGAAATGAGGATGTTGTCACTGCTTTGGAGGCCAGGTTGGGCCAATCTGATCTTCGTTCTTGGCTGAGAAGGAAGGAAGGAAGGAAGAAAGGAAGGAAGGAAGGAGAGGAAGGAGAGGAAGAAGAGGAAGGAGAGGAAGGAAGGAGAGGAGAGGATCAATCTAGGGGAGGTGTATTTGGGCAGAGATGCAGACTCCTGGTTGGAAAGAGACTTAAGAGGTCATTTAGTCCAACACCTTGATTTCTCACATAATGATGGCAAGGCCAGGAAGGGGTAATTTCAAGTGATGTGACTTACCCAGGATCACAGATAGTAAAGGGGCAGAGGGAGAAGTCAGTCCCAGGCCCTTTGTCTCCCAATTCATTGCTTCTTTCTACTACCCACTATCTCTTCCCATGTTCTTGCTAGAAATCAGATTCTTCATGAAGATGCTCCAAGAAAAACTGATAATTTGTGGGGAAGGGGAAATGTTGGAAATTCAGGCCCCTTAGATCCTGTTCCCATGTGAGAAAAGTCCTCCTATCTATTCTCATTTCCAGCTTTTTTATGAGATATACAGTGATTTGGTCTTATTCTTATCAATCCAAGTCCTACCCAATAACAGTGGTCTTTCCTGGGTTCCTTCATTTTGGAATCAAGACAAACAGAAGCCAGAATGTTAAGATATATTTCTATCTTACTTCCTAGTGACTGAGTAGCTGTGGCATGATGATTGCTTATATTGCATTCACCATAAATTTCTCTAATGTATAAATTCTTTACTATCTAGTCATTGCTTAGAGACTAATTTAGTGTGTGTGTGTGTGTGTGTGTGTGTGAATCTCTTCAGCCATTTAAAATATATTTGCAATAGGGCAGAACTTTATTTTCCAACTACTAAGCATATTTTAGTTGACTCAATGTACACGAATAGCTCAAAGACCTTTGTCTTAACATTTTTGAACTTTCAAGGTAACTTGGCTTATAATGAGGAAGACAGAATGCCTTTGGCTTCATAATCAGATACCTGTATCAACATTTAAATATCATTAGCATCACATCATTTGGCACTTTACTATATATACTCACTGAAGACAGGTCATTCTAAAATAAAATATTCCATGCCCTCAAGAAATAGTTATGCTCTGATCAAGTAGTTTACTCTAAGATATCTGGTAGAATACAAAATACATGCATTCTAGCCAAAAGAGAGAAGAAAGGAACAAGCATTAAGTATCTATCATGTGCCACACATTGTGCTGAGCTCTTTACAAATAATATTTCATTTGATCACATGTGAGTCTATAATTTATCAGGAATAGGGTCTAGAAGTCCAGAGGAGTATTATAGCCTGGAGGACTTGGGGTAATGAGAGAGAAAGGGACAGAGAGAGAGAGAGAAAGAGAGAGAGAGAGGGAGGGAGGGAGGGAGGGAGGGAGAGAGAGAGAGAGAGAGAGAGAGAGAGAGAGAGA